>NC_060274.1:124395711-124568677 GCF_021613505.1 Equus quagga | reverse complement strand
GGGGGGGGGGGGGGGGGGGGGGGGGGGGGGGGGGGTGCGGAGTGCGACTTGACACCATAGAAAATACTGGCAGAGACTGAGGCAGGTCTTGCTGGGTAATCTGATGCCTTTCCTGCCCTATAGCAATGGGTTCAACATTATCCATGGCGGCCAAAGCTAGTTCTAACTCATTCACTCTTTTGTTTTATTTCGTTTTCTGTATCAAAGGAGCACAGAAACCTACCGAGCTCCATTTAGGAAGGAAACAGGAAGTCAACACTTGTGTTTCCTATCTTGAGTACTGTGTCCCGAAAATCAGTGTTTGCATGTCAAGACCCATGCTGATTATCAAAGGGTGAGGGGGTGCAGCATTGTCATTTTTGTTTATTTTGTTTCAAGAAGATAGATTCGAAGAAAGAAGACACAAAGGAGAAACACATGTTTATCATATCCTCAAAATGAAGATGGAGACAGATAAATATAAATGAATACATGTAGTCATTTCATAGTTGAATGAAGCAAAACCAACTCCAGGAGACCCTCTCAATAGTACCGTATATCATTCCATTTGAGCTGTTTATTCTCTTTGGTATTCACATCCCAGGATGCTGCAAACAAAAAATTTCACCTCTCTAATATTTTACCCTCTTTTACAACCAGTCCCTCTCTGCTTTCCAGATAAACTGGTAAGAACAGATACTACACTTGGTTTTAGCCAAAAGGCCAAGAAACAATGTGTTTGCCTTTCAGATTAACCCTTACCTGAGTGACCAGCCTCTGGCAATACCTACTCACACTTGGTAAGAGGTCAAGATCCACTGGTCCATATAGGCGAGCACAAAAAAATACCACGTGCAAAAATACAACCCTGGAAAAGAGATGGATCTGTGTGCCCATATTGGTGATCTAAAATCACATCTTTTTAAAAAATTTGCTCTCCACAAAATGACTTGCTTTTTAAATAAATTTAATATCAAGACCTAACGTGCTAAGTCGTTATGTTTAGCTATTTTAGTGTTAATTATAAAAAAAATCAATCTTTGTTTTAAAGAGCACAAGAAAGGTCAAGTTTAATTTGCTTGACAATTTTTTCTTCGCCTCTCAACAAGTACACTTTCTGTTTAGCTTTTACCAGATTCAATCTAAAAGAAGAGTTTTATGAAGCTAAGTGAGGAATGAAAATAAGGGTTTACAGCAAGTGCAATGTTACATCTGTTCTAATAGTCTGACGTCCTGTGTGCTACAGCGCATACGTGACTTCCAGACAAACATTTACAACGAGGAGAAAAATAATGAAGTGGAGAGGGCAAATGTACAGATCTTTTTTTAAAGAATTTAGAACAAAAGAGGTAAACTAAGATTTTTTTCTAACATATTAGATGAAAAATAATATTATTCTAACATGAAGTTTTGGTTTTAATCGCAAATTATATGACTAGAACAAAAGGGTAAGAGCATAAATAAATTCACTGGATATTTATAATAGTTCAAAAAGTAGCTAAAAATATAGAAGGACACAATTTAATCACTAACCTTGAACCATACTTCAAAATATATTCTCTCTCAGCCCTGATTTAACATAATCTGGTAAATTGTTTCACTTATACAATTTCAACTCGCAGTTGACCAAAAGGTGGCATAAAATCCGATTGTGAGCTGATGCAAATAAATACAGACTACTAAATTCAGCCTGAGTATTTTTTAAAGAAAGATTTAAGTGAAAAGAATAACTGCATCAGATTGCCAGGGAAATTTCTAAACTGTATGACCAAAGACATAGCTAAATGTTCTACCAAAGTCAGCTCCAAAATTCATTAAGTAAATCAAGTCATCCCAAATGTGTCTGTATTTGTCTTGCAAATTGAAATGCAACAGGAGGAGGCACAAAAGGCTTTTAGTAAATCAGCAACAATAGAACTAGATAAATTACAAATCTACGTGTTTGGGGGAGGGTACCACACATATTGTGAATAGGATGTTAAGCCAGCTTATCATCTGCTGGGCTTCATTTACAAACTGCCTGTAAGAACCTGCTATGTTCATAGACTCCGAGACATATATCTCTGCCATTTTGTGGTAATGTGGTTATTTAGAACCAAGTTCATGACTCTAGAGCTGGAGATTATATCTGTAACTTCCTCTGCCCTCTTAGGTAAAAAACCTTGACCTAGACACTTCAGATCTCTTCTGCATTTCCAAGTAACTCTTATGGTTTAATTCCCTTACTGCTCAATACCGCATGGCATGTTGACTTTCCATCATAGAGTGATTTCGAAACCTCAGAGCTGGGAAACTTTTGCTAACTAAGGCCAAGTGCCTTAGAGAATCGCAGAAATAAGCAACACACCAATTAATTTCATACTTTAGAGGAAGAACTGAGTTCTAACTAGGTGCCACTATACAGGGTGAAGAAACAAAACTCTGGAAGACTAACAGCTTAAAGGCCACATGACCAGTTGGTGGCAAAATTCAGTACTCTCTCAATTATATGCCCAAATCCCTCCATGTACAGAATCGTAAGTTAACCATTTAGAACAATACCCTCCTGCATAAATGCAGATTATACAAAATAGGCACACTGGCTGGAAAACCACTGATTTGACAGGTATAGGAAGTTCCTTAAGAGGAAAATAGTGCAATGGCCAAGAGCTTGCCCCGGGGGGCTGCACACGCTGTGCTGAAGAGAAAACTCCCCCGGCAGCAGCTGTAGTCATTTCTGAATCGAGAAAGAGCTTTTCTGCATTTAGTTTAACATTTCAAAGTTTATTGGTGAAATACAGCTTATTTTACTCCATGAAATTCTGAAGATATTGCATGTGTGCAAAGGAATGACTTAGATTTAGAAATTTATTTGAAAGAACAATGATATTGGGCCAATTTACTAGCCTATGCCTCCCAATTCTTTTGAACCTAGAAGCTGTTTGACTTATTCCACAATATTTGAAATCATCTTTATTCCACTTTTCTAAGACTTAGAGTATCTCAGACTTCTTTTTTAGCTATTTATCTACAATGTCCACAGTATTTCCACCATTCTAACCAGACCTTCAGAATTTTTCTCAGTATAGTCTACATTGCTGCTGACACCCACCAGGTTGGATACGATTGAGGGAAAGATCCAGTGGAGAGGACAATAGCTATTTGGGAGAACAGAACATTGTCCATTTTCCTTCTAAACTAAATATAATATATAAGTATTATATTCATTTTTGAAGGAGTTTCTTCTACCCTTTAGAATATGTACAGTTGTTTTATTGTCTTATTATAGTAAACATTAAACCTTGAAACTGCTGTGATTATGTAGGAGCTGACTTTGGAGATGAATGTCAATTTAAATTAGTTTCTTTGGCATTTATCAGTAATTCAACTTTGTGTAATTAATTACGGTATTATACATAATTCAAATTAGAGAGGAAATATACTCTTCAGACATCTCCAAATCATCAAAACTACTTGTAAATATGTCAACCTGTCTTAAGAGCCAAAACCTCTATTGTCTTATTATTTGATTTTGAATCTATAAAGTATTTTAAAAACACTATTTTCTTCATGTAGATTTCCCTGGTGTTCTCAGTTTTCCCCTATAAGACCTTTTTTCCTCTTTCTAATTTTTTGACATTTATCCTAAATATCCACAAGATAAACGTTGGTACAAAGATTAGAGATTTTTCATGGACTACAATCTGTATACCAATCAATCAAACTTTAATTTTAATTTGGAAAGGAGGCAATTATATGAAGATCATAGTGATTTGATGCATTCAACAGGTAAAAAGCTGTCGACTTTAATTTTCTCTGAATTTTGACTATTAGTAATATCTTTGGTCTATAAATATCAGATCTTGAACAAACCTGAGGAAGAATATGACAAGGGATTAACAAGCATAAATCAGACAGATCAGATGAACTCTGACAATTTTATGGACTGCTTTTCACATTTTATTATGGAAGAAAAAGGCATTTTTGTTGTATTCCTACTGTGAACTCACTAAACTTTCAAGTCCTAATCTCTGAAGTCTGCAGTTCTTATGCTGTACTTCACGCAGCACCGGAGGTTTCACACAAGTCTTTAACGTCCATTGTTGAGGACGCATGTAGGATGTGTGTCGTTCGTGGAGCTCTTAACCACTCTCTCCCTTCACCCCAAGATGCTCCATTTTACTCTCAGTTCATACTGGACTCTCAACTAGGATTTCATTTGAAGAAGATATACCAGCTCAAAGAACATATGCATCTGATTTAAATTTCAAGCTGAGGATAATGAAATATATTTGTTTTCACAATGTCACCATCTCTAAATACTTCCAAAGACCGTTTAACTTTTTTTCATCATTAAAGTAAAATTTGCTCAATCTGAAAAGGCTACATGCTACATGATTCCAACTATATGACATTCTGAAAAGGCAAAACTACAGAGGCAATAAAAAGATCAGTGGATGCCAGGGGTTAGAGGGGAAAGAGGGATGAACTGGGGGAGCACAAAGGATTTTTGGGGTGGTGAAACTTCTCTGTGTGAGACTATGGTGGTGGATACATGTCATTACACATTTATCCAAACTCATAGAATGCACAAAACTAAGAGTGAACCCTAATGTAGACTATGGACTTTGGCGATAATGATGTGTCAGCGTAGGTCCATCATTGTAACAAATGTACCACTCTGGTGGGGACGTCGATGCAAGGGAGGCTGTGTAGCGTTGGGGCAGGGAATATAAAGAAATTCTTGTACTTTCCATTCAATTTTGCTGTGCACCTAAAACTGCGCTAAAAAATAAAGTTTATGAAAAAATAAAATTGGCTTATTTATAGCATTAAGTGAAGTATTTATCTGCACAATTAACTTCTTAGAATTTCTTTTCTTTCCAAAAGTTTGCCAATGAATGATGGGACCTACAGTAAAAAAGCAAAAAGCAAAAAAAGCTGGAAATTCACAGTAGAGTAAGACTGTGCTGCATCTCTAGAGAGCAAGACCTGCTGGGAGTTAATGGGAGGCTTTGGGGACATCTCTTGGGGTTTGCAGGGACCCCAGGTGACGGCTGTAACTGGCAAAGAAGGACAACTTAGCTGTAAAAAGCAGATCTGGTTGGGAGTCACGACAGCCCTGACACATGGTCATGGGACGACGGGCTCCTGGGAACGGACGTATGTTCTTCACGATGACAGAGAAGAATGGTAGGCAAGCAGATCACTGAATATGAGGACATGGGAGGAAAATCCAGACAAAAACTGTAAAGACTGGTTTGTGCAGGAACACTCAGGTGACAGAAAAAGAAGCTCAGTCTTTTTCAGAAAGTGATTAGGAGACTGGGGAGAAGCCACATACGTACTACTCACAGCTAGTGGCTGTAGAAAAGATCTATGGCAGGAGCTCAAGCACTGTTGGAGAAAACAGAGGCATTACATATATATTTTTACACTCAATAAAATAATAATAATGGCATATTGATAATAAAGCATCCTTTCGATTTTATGTATCTTAGTTTAATAGTTTGGCATTGAATGGTTCATTTTTATTTACTTTGCCTATTCTTCCTAGAAACTTTTTTGGATCTCCCTTATTGGTCCCAATTTCCACCTGTGTTCTGTTTCTCTCTGATTTGAGAGGCGTTAACAACTCTCCGTCTACCTTGATTTGTTGTTCTTACATGCAGCTCAGTTCCTATACTCCGCCAAGGGTCCCTGGCGGACAGTCTAAGGCTGCATTTACTTCTTTCATCTTTCTCAAAGAGACATTGTAGCACCTCGATGCTTTCTCTGCTACATCGCTCCTTTCTATTTTTATCTCTCTGACCCATTGCGCTAGCTCTCCGTTCTCTCAAGAAGTGTAGCATAATGGTTCAAATCTTGGGTTCCAGCATTAGACTGCCTCCATTCATCGCATTCACCACTTACTAATTGTGTGGTCTTGGGCAAGTTAATCGACCTCATTAAGCCTTGGTTTCCCTATTTATAAACTTGACCTAAAAATGGTGCCCACGTTAGAGGGTTGTGGTGAAGATTACATGAATGATGCAGACAAAGTGCTCAGAGTGGTGCTTGGCGTTTGGGAAGCCCTCAGTAAACGCCCAGAGCTGTCCAACACGAAAGTGCACTGGCTTGGGAGCCAGCTTTTCTGGATGTCTGTTTCCTGTGGCTGCTGTAAAAAATTACCACAAACTGGGTGGCTTCAAACAACAGAAATTTATTTTCTCACAGTTCCAGAGGCCAGAAATCCAAGATCAAGAGGTCTGCAGGGCTGTGCTCTCTCCGAAGGGTCTGGGAAGAGTACGTGTCATGCCTTTCTCTTAGCTTCTGGCGTTGCTGGCCATCCTGGTATTCCTTGTCTGGGAGACACAGCACTCCAATCTCTGCCTCTGTCCTTACACGGTTCTCCTTGTGTGTGAGTCTTTACATGGTGTTCTCTTCTCTACGTGTCTGTCTCTGTCTCTCTTCTCTTCTTCTTAAAAGGACACCAGTCATAGTGGATTAGGGCCCACCCTCATGACCTCATCTTAACTTGATGACATTGCAAAGACCCTATGTCTAAATAAGGTCACATTCACAAGCACCAGGGTTAAGATTTCAACATGTCTCTTTAGGGGACACAACTTAACCCATAACACTAGGGAAGGGGTTCTTGCACTGAACAATGGCTTGCCTTCTCACCTACTGTCCTTTCCTCCTTTCTCTTTTCCTTGATTGTTCCTTATATAGAATCCTTGTCAAATTCCATGATGTCATTTCCCATGTTCTAGTTTTTCAGTATTGGATATAATACTTCAGATGTGGTCTAACTGATGCTTGCGGTAGACTCCTGAGATCTGGACATTTGACTAGGGTATTATGAAGAGTATTTCATTTTGTTGTGTATTTTGGTAGCCACATCACACTGATGCCTCATGTGGAGCTTGGAATACATTACAACAAATAAGCTGATTTTTGCATCCCTTCTTTACTAACAACTCATAACCATCTCTCATGCCTCTTCAGCCTATTTTCTATTTCTGAATGCAGTCTTGAGAGAGGTAATAGAGATGAACATGGTCTGAATTGCTCCTAGAGTTGGAATGGATGGGCAGTCACAGGAAATACTGTGGGTAGTTTGAGTGGCTCCTAGACTTTGCAGCCTGAACCAGTTGGCCTGGACCACGCATCGTGGGGCAAACAAACGGTACGATGGACCCACTGTGGAAAATAATCCATGACTAGGGAAAAATCCAGCTGTCATTTGCATATTATCACATTCTCTCCAGAATTCCCTCCAACAGTGAGCAGTCCCTGAAAAGCCATCGGTATCTTTATGGCAGTCCAAGAGGCTGTCTGAGTCCTTCAAAAGGAGGGGGAGGGAAGCTTGGGCTGTGGCCCTGCAGACGCCCTGGCCTGACCCTTCAGAAGGCTGCTGGCACTTTAGCGTCAGTGACTGATTTCTCCCACTGTTGACTTTAAACTACAAGCAGGTTGGAGCACAGCCAACACAAAACCAATACACACATTTAGATATGAGAAGGCTGCTCTTAACAAGAAAAATTGGTTGTTTCATATCACTGTTTTTCTTTACGTCACTACATTTCTTGATTTATTTCCCTTTTCATCTTTTTTCAATATTTGTAATTTGTATTGACGTGCATATTTAAAGTGTAACAAGGATTAGATGTGATTACTGTAATGCTTTCTATGTTAGAAACATGTACTATGGATGGTCTACAATGGGGATAATTTGTATGCGGCTAATTGGGACTTGACAGGATCATTCTTAACAATTTTCTCTGGAAGGTCTTCCTTCTCTAGAAGGGTTTTCAAGTTCTCTTTCATTTGAAAAATGTGCATCTAAAGTCCCACGCCTGGGTCTTAGTGGTACCCTGTACTCTCATCAAGGAATTCCCCTCCCGTATTTATACTCTCTCTGTGCATAGTAGGTACTCAATAAATGTTGGTTGAATAAACTCACCTCATTGCTTGTTTATTTGGCCCATTGCTCCCCCTTTATTAGGCTTACAAGCTTCTGAAATTCAGAAGCCTGAGAAAAGAATAACAAACATTGCATAAAAATATGAATTTTCACAAAACTCTATAGGGAGATGATATTATCATTCTCATTTTATAGATGAGGAAACTGAGGTGAGAAAAGTTAAGTAACTTGCCAAAGTCATACAGCTAAGAAGCAGCTGAGGTGGCATTGTCCTTTATTGTCATTGGTACTAGCAAAGTGCATAATGGAGGCTCACTGAATTAACTGGTTAAATGAATGAATGAAAGAAACAACTCTAGAAAAATCTATTTTATAATTGACTATTACACCAAAGCCATTGGGAAACAGGATAGTCTCTGTGTGATGCAGTAATCCAACCAAAATATCTCCCAAATAATAATAATAGAAAATAATAGTGCATGTTATTTTCCAGCATTGTCCTAGCTATGAAATCTCACTGCTAATGGAATTGAGGCTACCTGGATCATGAGCAGTTTAACAGGCTGCAAATAACAGATTAAGGCCAGATTAAGAATGGCCTGCAATGTAGGCTAATGGCATCTGCCATAAAACAGGGCTATTACAATGGGAAATCCCATAATGCCCATATCATCCCTCTTTAATTCATTAGTTAGGATGAAAATAAGAAAATGGATAAAGCCTTCACTATCCAATCATTTCTCTGCTTGTCAATTGAAATTTAAAGATTAAAGTATAAGTGTGTGTCTCTGTGTTTATGGTTCACGACAAAAAGAAATTTTACAAACACAAAAAAACCTAAATTTCAAAAATGCTACAAATTTAATTCAAATTGCATATAGTTATTGAATAGGTATTCAGGGAGCTAACAGGGAGCTCCGGAAGGTATATGAACAGGAAGCACACAGGAACAGAAGAATTAACAGCTGGGACAGAAACTGTTAGTTGCCTCTTAAGGCTTATTTCCCCTTTGTTCTTTGGTAACAAAATCCTCATGTTTAGTGAGGTACATTCATACTCAGTTAAAGGTTACAAAACCTAGCCATCTTTGCAGCTAGATGTCGTCATGTAACTAATTTCAAGCTAATGATACGTCAATGGGAGTTATGTAAAGTCATTTTCAGAAGGAGGAGTCATGCTTTCTTTTTCCCCTTCTCCACCTTCTGGAATTTGAACGTGGTTGCTGGAGCTCTAGAAGCCTGGACCCTGAGGATGTGGTCAAACCCTAAGAATGCCAGAACAGGCTGTCTGAAGGAGCATGGGCTCCTTTCACACAAAAGGGAAATAAGCTTTCATCTTGTTTAAGCAACTCTTATATATTTATTGTTTTATTATACTAAGCTCAACTTAAACCAAAATCAGTGGTTCTTAACCCTGCCTACACACTGGAAACCTCAAGAGTTTGCAAAATCCAGGAATGCCCAGAGATTTTGATTTAATTAGTGTGAGGCAGGGCCTGATGATCAGTAACTGTTAACGCTTCCTAGGTGATTCTAATTTATATGAAGCCAGTCAGTGATAATCACAGTTATAAAGTCGAAGGATGGAGGGAGCTCCAAGGTTGAAAATTATTTTTGGAGGTTGTTGCAATACTGTTCACAACCTAGATTTCGATCTAAGAGAAAAGCCATAGTAACAGAGGATCAGGAGTCTGTGACAGGCCCAGGGGAGGTGGCTGGCATGGAAGGGAAGCGTGATGACAAGTTTCAGGTGTAACGGATTTGATCTTTCAGTGGAACACGGAGTAAACAAACAAACAAATAGGCTGCATCATGTGTGGTTTTCCCTATGATCCACAATTATAATGTGCCTCAAAATTGCTTCATCAGCAATTTGCTTTAAATTTAATGACTTGCCATTTAATTTGATCCTTTTTTCATGTTGATTTTTTTAGGGAGAATGCAATTTTTTTTCTAGAAAATATCATAGATCTCCCTCTTTTTAAAGCATGTTGGGGAGAGAAATGCTGATGGAAAACGAACTGTGCTGTCTCATAAAGCTCTCATGGATCTTAGTTCTGTTTTTCTCAAGATGACTAAATAATACACTCTGTTCATGTCCATTTAGCATTCTGTTGGTAGGCTGTATCTATTTTGGGAACCCACAGCACGCTCTAAACATTTGACAGGCTCACACCTGATTAATCTCTCTTCCTTTCCTGTCATCAATATTATTTAGGGGCAGTGGTCAAACCATATTGACACTTTGCTGACATCTTCTCCGGTGCCCAATTACCTTTCTGTCATGATACAATCCATGAGGTGACAGGAGGATTCGATGCTGTGCCAAGCAAGTTGGCACCAAAATATCCCTGAGACAGAAGATAATATATCATTTTTATGCTTCTGCTGGAAGCTCCGAGAGCCATTTCCCCACCCCCACTGCCAATAGGTCTTTTAACGCACAGGGCTACCTTGTGTCTTGAAGTGTCCAGCGCTCGCCCGGATGAGCCTCGCTCACAGTTCCTATTTCATATCCCAAGGTGAATTTCTAATGAAAGAGCAGAAGCCTTGCCTTCGGCTCTTAGCCCTGACCCACATATTGAAAAGTAGTTACTCTTCTCAACAATCTCAGCTGCTAGACTTTCAAGGAATATCCTATTTAGATGCAACTTTCCACTAGAGGAAAGCTGGCCAGGAAACTTGAGCAGAGTAGGATGAGGAATAAAATGCATGGGCTGTAGAACCTTTCTGAAATCCGCTCTAGCCCTGCGCTGATGCTGAAACACACGTTTTGGGGTTAAATAAGATTAAAATAAAGCGTTTCCTTTTTCTCTCTTTTTTTCGTTCTTTTTTAAAAACAAAGTTTAAGTTATTGAAGATGGCCTTCATTAGATCAAAAGGGCATTTCCATTTATGTATCTAAAAAGGAAACATACCAATAGCCACCTATTTTTATATTTTGTTTTATACATACACACACATTTATTTGAAAATCAGCTATTGTTCTGGTCAGTTTACAACCAGAAGAGTGTTACTTATAATTGTTGTCAAAACTCCTCCTAATATCACATTCCTGTAATATGCATGAATAAGGCCACAGAGTATTAGGGTGTAAAGGGATTCTTATTCCAAGCAGGATCCCAGAAGGATTAAAAGCACAAACATGAGTTTCACAGAATTCGGATCAAGGAGAAAAAATATATTTTGCCTATAGGCTAAGGCCATGAATGTTCTCAGTTTCACGGTGTTAAATGAGAGAGATCCTCCAGTTTTCCCAGAAACTCATTCCAGTACTGGGGCTGGCAGAGTCAAGAACAGGGATGCTCTTTTGTTGTTGTTGAAAATTATTCTTCTATCTGCTTTTTCTTAAGGGAACAGTTGAATGTTGATTTATGATATAAAAGAATGCCTGTGAGGGAGGGTCCTTACTTTTTTAGTTTTTTAAACTACTTTTAAAAATTTTAATCCAACAGGTTAAATATAATCATGGCAAAGAATTCAAAGGGTAAATAAGATGTAGAATGGGATAAAGACAAGTCTTCCATAAGACCCCACCTCCTTAGTGCACTGTGTTAACTACTACTCGTTATGGTTTTCAGAACTTGTCTATGCAAGTACAAGGGCTATGGATCTGCATGCAATTTTGTATATGCATTTTTTTCTTTAAAAACTGGCATCATATATACTCTTCTGCAATTTGCTTTTTGCATTTTCATCTTGGCCATCTTTCTATGCAAATTTTTACATATCTAGTTCCTTCCTTTAAAGCCTAATAACAGTATAATTATCTAAAACTATTAATAGACATTTCTGTTTGGTTTTATTTTGTTTCAACTGCTACAAAAAAAATGGAAAATAAAATCTTAGTACTTATATTTCTTTGTACTCATTCAAGAGAGTAAATGCCATCCATGAAGGATTCAGTCAAAGAATATATGTGTTAAAGTTTTGATAGCAATTTCCAAATTGCCCTTAAAAGGCAATTCCTTGACTTCTCTTCCCCTCATGAGGAGAGATTATGAAATAAAACTGATGTTGTCACTGTATACATTGGGTCACACTGTTGTCCCACAGAGGTGTCATCTAAGACTAAAGCCTAGTACCCAACAAACCCAAGTACCCAGAAAGGGCTACTGTGATGAGCTGTTCCAGCCCACAGTGAGAGACAGCTCTTTGTAGCTTCAACTAAGAATTTTCTCCTAGAGGGAATTAATGTTTGCACTTTCAATCAACCTGAGAAACAAAAGTTCCTCCTCTGGGAACTGGGGTAGGGCTTGGGATGGGAAGCAAGGACTTACTTCTTCCAGCTTAGACTCCGATGCCCAGGGCTGCCTGAGGAAAACTGTTAGTAACAGCAGGGCTGAGATCAGGGGAAGGATCACCGTGAGCCAGGCAGGGACTTGGGGATCAGAGCCCTGCCTGTGGTGTCTAAGAGCGGCTATTTCACGTGGCAGTTGTACGTTTATCTCAGTGTCATATTTCTCTAAGCCCCAAGCCTTCAGCTGAGTCTCACTGAAAGACACAATATGGTTTCCACTGTGCTGGGGATGACTAAGGAGCCCTCTCCGCTCCAGAAGAGCATCAGGGATTGTCACAGATGGAGGCAGCCATTGGCGGCAGAGCAAGAATCTCAAGACAGGCAGCATAAGGCCAGAGTGGAAGGGCTGGGAGAAGGTGTTCTTGAACCCCTATGAGGCTGCAGCTCGGGGAACAACAAGGTAACTCTACGTGTGCACACGGGCGTGTGTAGTTTGAGGTGGGCTTACCGGACATAGTAACGACAATTACAATAGATGTTTGTGGAGCACTGCCCAGTGAAATATGCACGTACCTTCCCACTTATGAGTATCCTCTCTTCTAAACTTTATATCTACCATATAATGTAGATATTATTACTATTTCAATTTTGTGCTAAGGAAACAGCCACAGAGAGCTTTGGTAACTTGTTCAAGGTCACTGAGCTAGCAAGCAACAGAGCTAGGCACAACATCACGTTACATTTAGAAAATAATTTGAAGTTACTTATAATAAAATTACTTTTAATATAAAATCAAAATAAGAGATTTTTAAAAAACCAAATCAGGAACACCACAGAGGTGAGTAAAAGTAGAGATTAAAAATGAAACTGTATCTTCATGTTCTTGGCAGCATTAGTCACCATCGCTAAAATATGGAAGCAACCCAAGTGTTCATCGATGGATAAATGGATAAACAAAATGTGGCATAAACGTACAGTGGAATATTATTCAGCCTTAAAAAGGAAGGGGATTCTGACACACACATACTACAACACAGAAGAACTTTAAGGACATTATGCTAAGTGAAATAAGCCAATCCCAAAAAGACAAATACTGCATGACTGCATTTCTATGAGGTGCTAGGGCGGTCAAGTTCACCGAGACGGAATGAATGGTGCTTGCCAGGGGCTGGGGGAGGCAAGAATGGGAGTTCTTGTTTAATAGGTAGAGAGCTTCAGATTTGCAAGATGAAGAGTTCTGGATCTAGAGCCTGGTTATGCACAAAAGAACGAATATACTTAATACCACGGTAGTGTACACTTAAAAAACGGGTAAGATAGTAAATTGTTATGTATATTTTATGAGAATAAAAAAATTGGAAAAAAATGAAATCATACTGTATGTAGTGTGTATGTTAAAACTTTTACTGAGTTCATGCCTTACTGTGTAACACCTAAGCAGGAGTCGAGTTTGCCTGCCCTGGGTTTGACTCTTGGGTCTACCACTTGATAGCTGTGTGACCTTGGGGAAGTAACTTAACCTCTCTGGGACTTAATTTCCTCATCTGTAAAATGAGGATGAAATAGTACCTTCATCATAGGGTCAATGGAATGTTTAAATGACTTGGAACATTTAAGCACTCGGAACAACGTGTGGCATGTAATTAACGCTCAATAAATTTCACTATTACTATTTGAGCAAAATGACAAATGAGAATGCACAATAAAGAATAAATATTTCACTTTGAGTAAAAGTGGACCTGTTTCATGGAAAAATGTTATTAAGAAGATAAGATAAAATTGTTTATAAACAATGAAAAAATATATAATGATTACTTTTCAAAATATCGAGCAATTAGTTGCTGGGTGGTAAGCTAACCCAATCAAGTGTGAGTTTCTGGCTTTGAAACCTTAAAGAGGTTCTGCTGCCTAAAAATGTTGGTCAGGGATTATGTCCGGTCTAGGAAGGAAAGCCCTACAGACAAGCCAGGTCCATTCAGGTCACCGGAATAGGGCATAGCCGGGTAGTATTTGACTGGCCTTTCCAACGCTGAGGTGGGAACTGCTTACTGACTGTAACACAAAGACTGCTAATGGATGCTCACCTCACTTATATCCCCCGAAGTATGTGCTTATCTTGGCCAGGACACAACTATGCAGAAATTCTACAAGTACGAGAGAAGGGCACTCAAGCAATGGATGGCATTCCTTCCCTGGCAATTCCATTTTGGAATTGCTAATTTCAGAAGCGATGATTTAGCTCATTGAGCCAGGCTGCAAGAAACCAGGAATTACCCAGTGGTGGGTACTTAGCTGAGACCAAGGCTCGCTTAATTAGGATTCTGGCACTGTAGGTGGGAATATTTACTATTGCTGTGAATAGTAAATCATAAATGTTAAATTACATTCAATCTCAGAAATAACTGTGCAAAACTTCTCCCAGCATAGATAATCAGACAATTATTGAGTTGGTTATATTTCTCGCAGGCTATTGCTGCTTTGCTATGAGACCCAATCACGCTCTGAGCTACAATCTCATTTATCCCGGCTCCATTTTTGTGTATTCTACTCTAGTAAATAAGAATAAATGCTCAATCTTAGTTTTAGAGTTCTTTAAAAAAAGCACATACAACATGTGGTCTATTGTTTAAGCTTTAAATTTAAAACTTACATATAGCTAGCTAAAACATGAAATTCATAAATCATTAAAAACATTAAAAAATGTGAGTAGTCTTCCTTGATCATGATATTGTAGAAAAACACTGGACTGGAAATTTTGGGTCTTACTCTTCTCTCTGCTTCTCATTTCCAATATAATTTTTGGAAAGTAATTAAAATTGTCCTTGACCCCACTTTATGCATCTGTAATCCAAGAAAATTGTAACGATTTTAGCTAACAATTAGCACGTCCATTCAACATGCAAAAAATAAAAATAATATACCCTACTGTAATTTTAAACATCATTTATGACAGCACTTTACCAAATCTTTACATGAATTAGGAAGTACTATCTATCCATATTCTGCTGACCTGAAAACTTAGAGACGTCAAATGTCCTGACTAGGTCACAGGCAGAGGAAACGACACAGGAGAACTCTGCACCCATTTGGTCTCAGGCCGTTTTAATCAAATGATTGCTGTGATTGCAGTAAGATTAGTAGAAGTAGCTTTCTTAGGTGGACACAGAGTCTGAAAGCAAGAGATTCAGTAGAACCTCTATCTTTACTTTTACGTCACCACGAGTGCAGGTTCACATATGTGAATTTCACTTGGATATATGTAATCAATTATTGTTTTCATGAAAGTCTCAGCTCTCCTTTGTGCTAGGACCAAAAGAATTGAATACCAGTGATCATGGGAGCACACACTCCGGTTGCCTGGACAATGAACCAGCTGGGAAGTACTCCCCCTTCTCCTAGTGGAGAGGCTGCATCTGAAGTCAGCCTCCTAGGGGGGGCGTGGCTTCCTCCCTGCCCCTGGAGGGAATATGACACCCAGACAATGCCCGTAAACAGCTGGCCCCTACACCCAGCTCATCTGGTACTCTCCGAGTCTGACTTTCTTCCACCTACAAAGTTGCTCTCATTCTTGCCCTATGGGAGCAAAAGCAGCAAGGCGTTCCTTGGGACATAAATCCTCGATGCATTCAGCATGACAGCCTGGTTCCAGCATCTCTCTCAGAGGGATGATGGGGCTGGGGACCTGTACCTTCTCTTCTCTTGGTGACCCCTGATTTGTAAGGTTCTCCCGTAAAGCCTGTTCCATAACACTGCCAGGTGACGCTATGGAATTCGACTTGAGGTCTGCTGCACAGCAAGTTCAAAGCATGAAGGGACCCACTTTCCACAGTCGGTTTTCATTCCTTCAGATTCATTTGGAATCATTAAGAATTGCAATGAGAGTTACATAATTAAGAACCGCAAACAGCTATGCATCTCATACCATACAATTTACAGAATGTTTTTTATATTCTAGATTCTATTTAATTCTCACAAAATCAGCCAGTCAAGATTGACTGATTGATTGATTTTGGGTGAGGAAGATTGGCCCTGAGCTAACATCTCTTGCCAATCCTCCTCTTTTTGCTTGAGAAAGATTGTCCCTGAGCTAACATCCATGCCAATCTTCCTCTATCTTGTATGTGGGATGCCACCAGAGCACGGCTCGATGACGGATAGGTAGGTCCATGTCCGGGATCCAAACCCATGAACCCTGGGCCACTGAAGCAGAACATGTGAACTTAGCCACTACACTATTGGGCTGGCCCCAAGATTTGTTTTATTGTCAGACAATAAAAGTTTCCAATTGGTTAAAAGCCTCCCTCAAAGGTGGCAAATCTAGGCCATTTTTAAAGCATCCACATGGCTGGCCCTTTGCTGGGTGCTGGTGAATTCAAAGATCAATAAGACACCTCCAAAAGCTTTCTTTCTTGTGCGAATAGGGAAGGCCATTTTAATAGCTATTTATTATAAACATATTCATTACACTTTTCAGTTTGCTCAAAATTTGCTTCTACTATGAACATTAGACAAACTTTACAGAAGTCACAAGGTGAGGACGTCTTAGCTGCTACTCAGCCAGAAGGGAACAGGACATAGCAGTGTCTGGGTTCCTGAGCAACTGGAAAATTATGTCCCAATCGAAAGCTTGCTGGAGGGCTGTGTCTGTGGGTGAAGCAGAATCGGTATGTCTGCAATAAGTGTTCTCATCTGTCATCTGAACTCAGGTATGTTCTTGGAAATGGTTTCAGATGCAAATACATTTCTCTGAAATCCGTGTTTCTTATCAGTAATCCCACTAATGGTGCCCCTCTGGGGTTAGACATGACGTTATGCTGATGCCGCAAATTGAATACTTTCAAAGCTGAACTCATCGTCTACTTGCTCAAAGCTTTATTCCTTAGCTTGATATATGGCCTTACTTCCCCTCCATGTCTAGGTGCCCTGTGGGGAGCCTACCTAGACTTCTGTCTTTCTTCTTGCATAGTCATAAGTATCAAGTCCTGTAGAGGTCACTTCCCAAATATCTCATATATATTCCCCCTTCTCCATGGTCATGTCATCGTTTACCTTAAGCCCTCGATGCCTGTCAAGGACTATTGTGACATCTTCTTCCTCTCCACCCACCTCCCACATCAAGCCAACCTTCACAGGGCTCGTTGCTGATAAATCTAAACTCCTAACACCCCCTTAAAAGACTAAAAGCTACACGCTTAGCCTTACTGTGGTTTCTCCTCTTTTCTCCACATCACATTCCAGATCCACTGTACTGACAATACTTATTCATGCTTCTCCTCCAAGAATATCTTATATGAAAGAGTATGTGTGGTAAACTCCTACTTCTCTTTCGAGCATCCCTCTCTCTGTGAGGACTTTCCTAACTCCTCCCTCCGCTCTCTCGGTTAGACTTAAATTTTCCCCCACTGGTTTTGTTGTATCCTGTGCATGTCTTCATTAGAGCACTAATTATACTACATTGTCTATTTGCATGTGGCTTTTTACTCCACTTAGGTTTTGAGCTCCTTAAGGACAAAGAGCATGTTCTATTTGTCATTACATCCTTAGCACTTAGCATAATGTCCGACAAAAATGAATTGCGCTTGAATTTATGCACTGGATTTCCTCTTCCTAAATAGCTCAACTATCCTCTGTGGTAGGACAAAAAGAATCAAACGGTCTGGGTTGCCAGGATGATGAACACTCTGGAACGGCGTTCTCATATCTAGGTGCAGAGGCTACACCCAAAGCCAGCTTCCAGAAGGGGTCTTGAGTCAATGTTGAACAGAAAGGAATCTGAGAGAGCCTATGGAACTTGCTTAAGGACACACAACTAGTAAAAAGTGACAACAAGAACATAAGTCAGGGCAGGGATTTTTGTTCTTGCCATCCACTGTTTTATCCCTAGTACCTAGAAGATTCTCTGGCACATGAGAGTTCGATCAATATTTGTTGAGTAAGTGACTGACTGAATGAATGATTGACTGAATAAATGAAAAGCTAACTTCAAAGCTCGTGTCCTTTTGATTACATTCTCTTGACTTCCGATCTTTGTATTGCATATAAATGTGTGTGTGTGTAGACACATCTTTCAAATAAATAAAATTAAAAATTGAATACCATGATTTTCTCTTTACCAGAAAACACAATTAAAGAGTAATGATAGCTATTTACATACTCCCACGTAGAAATTCTAAGCCATTGAGATGTACAGCCTTGGTAATTCATTTCATTTACTAAAATAAAAATGGCTTTTTGAAAACAGGTAGACATCCTACCTGGAAATCACATAATTCTACATTTAGAATTAGTTTTTGATTAACTGGTAGAACGAACTTGTCTTGTAAACTGTCTTCTAACTAGCGTAAAACAGAGGCTGACAGAAGGAAACTGTGGTTGGACCTGGGAGGAAAGGCAGGGCTGTGCTCTCTGCTGCTGTCCAGAGGCAGGAACCGAGCATCCCCACGCTTCTGAAATCGTAAGAAGCAGGTACAGGATGTGTGCTTCTGGGAAGAACCGTACCTGGTTTATGTTCTTCCACCTAAACTTCTGGGGCCTCTTTTTCACAAGGAATGACAGCTGATTTTATCTTTATCTGTTACTGACATAGACCCAGCCATTGACTGTGAAGTGGGACAAAAGCCAGCAGAGGGATGAAAGAAACCCAAAATAGGTCTTCCTTGAACTGATTCGTATCAGAGTTATAAACAGTTCCAGGCAGATGAAAGAAAAGCGGACAGACTGGCAAGCACTGTTGCTGAAGACAGGAGCAGAGAACGATTTTTTCCTTTTCTTTTTTTTCCCTCTCTTTTTTTTCTTGTCCAGCTACTCAAAGCAAACATTGTAGGAGGTGGAGGCCCTCCCGATGGAGGTTGTTTACTGTGGATGTGCTCACACGCCTGCACACGGGCTCCCCGCCCTCGGCCATCCCCTCTATTGTTACAAAGCACATTTTATAATGCAAATCATGCCTGCTACATGGCTCATTATTTTCCTCTCTGAATAAAATATGAACACATCAATTATGTGTCCTTCTATTTCTAAATGCATATCCTCGTTGCACTGACCGCTTTCTGCCTTATATTTTTCAGAACGTTCCTGACATTTGTCAACTGGGTTAGTTCCAAACCTTTCTAGGCTATTATCTTACTATTTCGGCACTTTTCAAGCTTTCTCTTCCATCTAATTAGTTTGACCTGAAGGCACTCCACGAGGGCAAGCTTGACTGACAACCGCACTCACCACTGCTTGTAATCCGCGTCACAATTACAGTAGTACTTGGGGTCAGTGCAGTTCCGCTCGATGCCGCAGGCGCATTTCTGAATCCCAGGCGCGGAGCCTCCCCAGTAGTAGTGCTTCTCGTTGGCTTTGCCAACCCACCATGTGTAAGGACTTCCATCTACGAGAAAGCAGAAAGGCACGTTGAGATGGTCTAGGACTGAGTCATTACAATGCCACACGTTCACCCACCTTCCCCAGGAGGAATATCACTCTCTGAGAGACTGAACATCACCAACTCTCTTGAAAGTAAATGATTTCAATAACAAGAATATTTAACAAAAAATATCAGAGGGAATGGTAAGCTCAAGTTTTCCCACCAGGATATGCACCTCTTTCCTTGGAAGAAACATTTACATGCCAAGCTTCAGTAATTTAGGAGTCTATTCTGCAAATTGGCTGCCCAGCTGGAGGCGATCCCCAATGAAGGCATAGAGACCATGTACTGATTCTGTAACATACAACTGAGGTCATGACTAGTCATGCTTTTCTGTGAAATGACAGTCATGGCAATTATGGGATATTAGAGCCACACATGGACTTTCATTACATCTTAGTGCGATCTCTTTATTTAACAGGTAAAGAACTAAGGTCTTGAAAAATGAAGCAGTTTTTCCATCACACAGCAGATTAGCTCACAAACCAGACGTCTGACACCAAATCTCACAAGACATTGGACAATGTTCTTTATACGGTATTACTTTCTTTTATTATTTGGCCTGATATTCCATCATTTACTCATTCATTCATCCAATCATCACATATCCCTTGAGTTTCCATTATGTGTCAAACATTCTAAGAAACTCAGTAGAATAATACAGGAAAAAGATACAAGTTGAGAATTCAGTTTAATGGGTATTATGAACACACAGGAGGGTGGGTGAGTAAAAGGAGGTCATGAAGGAAGGTACTAGAAGAGGTAAAATATTTGAGCTATGTCTTGAAGGTTGAGTGGCAGTTACCCAGGTGAATAAAGATAGAAGAGAGCTAAGGGCTCCTAGGCAAAAGGAGCAGAATGGTAAAGTTTTAGGTGGAAAATGTACAAAGGAGTCTATGCATTTATGGTAGAATAGGGCTGAAGAGATGTGTGAGGGAGTAGCATGAGTAGGTAGTTACGGACAGTAGATGAGGGTCATATCACCAAAAAAATCTTTTTCCAAATAATAAGTTATTTTGCATTAGTTTATTTTTTGCTTTTCAGTGTTTATTTCCTTCTATTTAAGAAGTTTGGTTATAATCCAATGTTACTACAATAAAAAAAATTAAATTAAAAGAACACCAAAAAAAAAAAAAAGGTTTGAACTTCATCCTGAAAGTGATGGGAAACCATTAAAGGATTTTAAGCAGGGAACTGTCATGATCAAGTTTGTGTTTTGAAAATTTACCGTAAGGTGAAATAGAAAGTTCTGGAGGATGGAGTCAGGGAGGCCAGATGAGATGCTCATGTGTTAACACAGAGGAGAGACAATAAAATAGCAGTGAAATGGAAAGGAAGAGAAAATAGAGATTTAGGAGGTACACATGGCCTGAGACTGTTGAGGTTTGGGTGGGAGAGAAGGTGGGAAGAAGGGATTGTGAATCAACCTGAGGTTTCTGGCTCAGGTGACTGAGAGGATGGTGATGTGTTTCACCAAGGTGGATAATTGGGTGGGAAGATTAGAAGTTTAGAGAATTTCAAAGAAAGGATGATAAGCTTGATACATGAAATAGGCAGTTGGCTAGAGAAGTCTGGATCTCAGAATATTTTCTGGGCTGAAAATCTCGTTTTAGGAGCCATCAGGGTAAACCAGAAATATTGGTAGCAGAAGATATGCCGTTGGAATCTTTTAGATCACAGCAGCATTTAGAGAACAGAAAGAGAGGGAAATGGCCATAGTGGAGATGAAGAAGGAAAGAAGTCAGAGAGGACAGAGAAAACAACAAGGAAAGGATTTCCAAAAAAACAGTGTGGTCAGCCTTGTCAGATTTCATAGTGAAGTCCATTAAGATATGAGAATTTAAACTTTTCCTTTTAATTTGACAGCTAGATGGTCATGGAAGACATTCTTAAGAGGAGTTTCAGGTGAGCGATGGGAAGAAGAAGCCAGGTAGCAGCAGGCAGAGGAGGGAAAGGAGGGGAGAAGGCTGAGCCCCCGAGAACAGATGGCTCTTGTAGGAAGCTGGGGAATGAATGGGATCTCATGGAGGCAGTGCTGGCCAGTAAACCGAGAAGGCTAGTCAATTTTAGCCAGGTATATGGCTAAAATTCCATGGTGACAACCCACCCACCCTTTCAGACAGTTGTGTACACTAGTCCCAGTATCTGTGTAAGTGCTCAGAAATGAAGTTGAAGAAAAAGTCATGTGCTCACTGAGTTATCATGCGAACAGTCACAACATCTCAGCAAATAATACAATAAAGTAAGTAAGGGTCATACTGGGAATTTTGTAAAAACTGCTGCAGGGCTTTCTCAGACATGCCAATAGTTTTCTTTCATTTTTACCGGTGGGCAATTTAAAGTCATGAAACTGTACTGGAAGACCCAGCCTTGACGTGATGAATGAGCAAATGCTCTGAACTTGGAAGCAAGTTCTTCAGGTGTTCTCCTACTTCACACAAATTTCTAGATTTTCCAATTTCTAGATTTTCCAGTTGTGCTGACTTAATTTGGAAACGTCACCATTTTTCCTTTTGCGAGGTCATTTGTGACACCTGAATTTTAATAAATACATTTGACTTGATCTGGTAAAGTAGAGAGGGAGATTTCAGTACCCTGTTCTGAAGAGAGGGAGAAGCCGGTTCTCTGAGACAAGGGTCCACTCAGAAACCCTGTCTTCTGCCCATCTGAGCCTTGTCCCCGCATATCAGGGGCTGTGTTTGCTTTCTGCACTTAAGCTATTTCGCTTCTCCCTTCTCTTTCCATCAGGGTAAAGAGTAAAGCATCCAATTTCCAATGCTTCCCAGTCTTGGAACCATGACCACTAATAAACCCTTGTTTTCTTTTGATGCGGTCAAATGTTTAACAAAATAAGCCTTGAAAAACCTCATGTATGGAAACTGTAACATCTGAGCTGGGTCATTTGGTCAGCAAGCTGCACTAGGTCTCTGCTGATTCCATCCCTGGCCGTGTTAACAGCAGGAGGGCAAGGTGAATGGTGCAATGCTGACCTTACGAAGGCATCTGGGGCCTTCCAGCCCAGAGCTGACCCTGAACATGTAGAAACATGACCTAGGCTGTCATCACATCTACGTCACCCTGTACCTTTTCAAGTTGACCAAAGGCTAAATTCTGTCTTGCAAAGCAAATTTTGGTTCCTATCATTGTTCTTGGAAACTAGAGGGTACTAACACACCTGGTGGAGAGGAAGAAACAAACCAGACACCTGCAGAACTGGAGTCATGGCTTGTCCTGCAGGACACTCCCTCCCACTGCCTGTACCTGAAACAGCCAATGAAAGAGCACGTATCTCAGAACCTCAGCTCAATTTCCAACTATTCCTTCCAGTGACCAGGACAAACAACCTCACACTGTTCTATAATCGTTATAGAAAGTGATGAGAAATTGCGTGAACCAGAGAAGCCGGGTGCGGCTCAGTATTCTTCATAAAAATAAGAACAATGTCAGTAAAAGGAGCAAGACAATTAGTAGCCTCCTCTTTAGCATGAGACTGAGAAATGTGCTGTAGGGGAAACGGAGAAGAAAACAGCACCTTCAGGGAGTACGGAGAAGCCCAGGAGAGGGCGTCTCAGTGTCAAGTTGTTTGGGCTGTAGGTGTCCCACTTGGAGCCCTAAGCTCTGCATGGGATCCAGGCTCTGAACTGATCTCACGGGGCAGACCTCGGTTCCCTAGGGAGGGACTCTCCTCAGATGCCAGGATGGGAATCAAAGGGATGATCTGCAATCACATTTCTTCTATTCGGTGTAAGGAGGCAACACGCTCGGGACCAGGTAAGAGTAGCCCAACTTCTCAGTTCTTCCCTCATCCTCCACCTTTTTCTCAAGTCACATATAGTCTTTTATAGCTGATGTTCTCAGTTAGGCTGATGCAAAATCGACCTCATTTTGTTCTTCTTCCCTGGAAACCAAGTTAAGTGCAGTGCAAAATGTTTTACTTAGCTCTTTCTACATCTGCCACGAACAGAAGAATGCCAACAAGAAAAACATATTCCAGGGAAACAGCAAATGGAACCCTTTGTTATCAGCATTGGCTAATTTGGTTAAGTCAAATCACTATAAAATAAATTTTTAATTTAGCCTATATTTTATCTTCAGCAAAAAGAGAATGGTTCAATTTGTGTTGAGCAAAGAATTGCCTTCTTCCAGTGCTATCCTAATGAAGCGCTACTTTCTGCTTTACAAATCATTATTTACCTGTTAATTGACTCTGGGGAAAAGCAGTTAAAGGCAATAAAAAGGGAAAGCCTTTTCAAAAGACAAGAATAAGAAGTGGTGAGAAAAGAAATAATTGAATTACCCAGTGCCAAGAGATCAAGAACTTCTCTAACCTCAGAATATGAAGATTTTCGTTAACTATGTTAAGTAGGTGTAATCACTGTGACAAGACTAGGTAATGAGGAACCATATTCTAAATTAGCTAGAAGCTAAATTATCAAAGTAAGGTATATTGTATTAAAAGAGTCAGATATGGATTGAATTAAATATAATCACTTTACTCTTTCTACTCACTTAAGATCAAGTTTTATCATGCTGAAAGGTTTACTATGATTTAGATGATTAAACTGGGGAAGGGAGAAAGAAAAGAGCCTACTTGTTTCCCGAGACTTAAAGAAATCAATAGATCTCTGTTATTTTCTCCAAGAACAACAAGTTGTTTCAGAAACACAAGGGCAAATGCGCGGGGACCTCTTGATGAAAATGTGGTCCATATCCGTGATTTTCAAAATGTGTCCTTTGGAACATCTGGGCCACACAAAGTAATTTAATAGTCTGCTTAAATAAATATTATCCTGGCACACCCTAAGATAAGACCCAGTATGCTCCCTGGGACATTTAATTAGCTCCATTTTATCCTCTTCTATAAGATATTAAAAACAATACCACAAGGGTTTATCGTCTCCAAAACGTAAACTTAAAAGCGTTTTTTTTTAGCTTGATGAAACTTAGCTTTATTACATCTATTACTATCTACTTCTGCACAAATTCTGTGAAAGAATCACAACGGGCTTTTAGCGGAGGAAATAGAACAGGTACAATCGCTGCGGAAATTGCCTTTCGTGCTCTGCTGAGCGCCCCCTGCTGGCAGCTCCCGGGCAGCCCCGCCAGACTCCTGCCGTCTGGCAGCCTTTTCCGGCCGTTTGAAGCCCCCTACAGTGCAAGATCCTCTTTCTAAAGAAGTGACTCCTGCTTTGAAAAATCCCCCACTTCCTCCTCCCTTCCATCCTTACCGCAGCATGACCGAATTTTGTTTCCTCCACTCCATCAGTCCATTTCAGCTGACCACTCTGATCTGATTCCAATACTCCATACCAAGGTATGAATGGTGATAATATGCTTTCTAAGTAAAGGCATCTCTAATTGGTGTGATTCTAGACAGTATGTGCAAAGCATTTCGGTAGCTGTGAGAACCTTCCTTGCAATGCAAATGACCTAGAGAAGAAGGTAGGTGAAACCTTATGATATGCCCCAGCCTGGGCTGGAGCAGAGAACAAGTTTGGAGGTGCTGTAGCTACTAGAAAGCCCTCCAGATAATCTGATAGCTATAATTTGGAAGATCAAGCAGGGCAGAATTCCCTTTTTCTTCAGGATGAGATGTGCACAGTCCAAGAATTCCAGGGCCCTAAAGCTAAAGGTGACAGCTGCCCTTGACCCATGCATTGGAAGCGGGAACAGGCCACTAGTCCTAGAGTTCGCTGGTTTAGATAGAGGCAGACTCTTGTCTTCGACAGGTGGAGTTCGTCCTGATGCAATCACCTCCAAGAACTGGACCGTGGCCGCTTAAGTCTCAGGATTCTCCAGGAAAAATGAGGGTGGGAGGTGAAGTCACAGAGAGGCTGCTTCCCTGGGTTTTCCCTCTGCTGGGAGATCAGTATAGAGAAGGTTTCCACTTACCTGACATAAGATTCATCTGAGGCTCCTGTCAACACTCTAGAGTCCTGGGCCCACAGAACAGCTTTATAGAGTAAGAGTCTCAGAGGAAGTTCTTGAGACCTGGTCACTAATGCCCTGGTGATCCTTATCAGGTCCACATACACTGACCGGGGCCAAGGACAGTGCAGGTTTAGTTCATAGAACACAGAGGCCCCGGGGCCTGGGTCCCAGAGGAATACCAGACCAGGACCTTGATTTCTAGGTGAAATCTGAGGAGGGGATATGGTGTTTACTACAATAACACCTCCATTTAAAATTCCCAATTTCTTTTTCAGAATAATCTAGTCATTGTAACTCTTTCTTTTTGCAATTTCATAATCATGGTCCTGAGTCCAAATGCCTGTATTTTAGCACTGTTTAGATTAAGAACTTTAAAAATAAAATTAAAAATCATATATCTTGGCATTTTCATAGGTAGAAAAGGCTATCATCTCAACTTGCCTATAATTTTTGTGAAATCAACTTATTAAACTGGATAACAATATTCTCTTTTGTTTCCCAATCACCTAATTCTATGTTGTTCTATGGGAGTATAAAGATCAAGCAAAGAATGAGTCCAAAAAAGTCCTGTGGAGCTCATGCTGCAGACAGTGACATGAAGTTTGGAAAACTCATAATTTTGAAGTTATAATATAAACATTCAATTTGGTAGTTAATGGTGAACATTTTCTCTCGCTGTGATGGAATGTCACTAAACTCCCTTGATTAGGGCTGAACAGGAATGAATGCGCTTCATTAGCCTCACGTTGCATCTTTTGGAATCACATTGGATTTTACCACATTTTATTAATTCGAATAGAGACCAAGTTTAGAAATGGGGAATTGAAGTTCAGATCAAAATGGACCCGAACTGAAATGTTAATTAATTAAAAATTAATTTCACTGCATAATATTTAAATTTATTTTATTGAATGGAACTTAATAGATTTCAATCAAGGACTGATTCCACTGAGCAGAATTTGATTGAGTTGAATCAAATCACTTTGAATCCTATTCAAATGAATCAGATTTTATTAATTCGAATGGAATTGAAGTGACAGATTAGATGGGAGTTCATAATTCTGAGCAGTATTAAAGAGAACAGAACTCTAAGTTAACTTGGCTTCCGTTTCTGCAGAGGTCACTGGCATTCAAGGCCCCCCCAGTAACTCTGGTTAATTCCTTTCTGCCATGGCCCCAGGGACAAATGTGATTAATAATACCAAAGTGACTGGGTGGAACCACATGCTGTTTGTAGGATATAATAATGCACTTTTCTAGTCTTTTTTCACTAGAGAAGCCCTGGCCAATTATTTTAAATATTTCTTTTCTTCTCTATAGAATAAATGAAGAGAGAATTAACTGGAACTCGGACAATGATTTGTGTGAGTACTGCCTGCTCCCTTTATTGTTATTTTCTGTTAAAAACTGTATTTATCTAATAAAACATGCCTTCCCCTGGCCTATCATTTATGGTGAATGTCTTCATGTCCTGTGCCTTGACTTTTAGTGATCGATAATGAATGCACCTCGGCTTGTTTTATATATAAAAGATGGCTATAACTTTTCAAATTAGTAGCAGAATATTGTTTTGCAACTGCATGGCATGCTACATAATCAATAGGCACCTTCTTAGTGCAGGAGAGACAATCTGGGGGATAGGAGGGAAAACCTGATTCCTGCCTTCTAATCTTCTGGGTTAGTGCAGCGATGTTTGTTTAGTAATTTACAACCATGAAAGTTCATGCCTTCATATCTGATGGGGCATACACATAATAAGATGGAAAAAAACCACACATTGGATGTCATAGGAGTGGTGCAGGCAATGGGTCCTGCAGGATTTTGAAGAAGGGATCAATTACCAAGGACCAAGGAGGCCTGGAGAGCCTCGGTGAGGAGAAGATCTGACTGCAGCTTTGATGGAAGAGTGGGACCCAGGAAACCAGAAGGAGGATATGAGCGTTTCAGAATCTCCTGAATGGCTAGGCCACCGTGTGAAGCCAGGAAACATCAACTGGTTTCAGGAACTATGGGGTAATCGCTTAGGTTGGTGGGGAGGGCAGAGGCGTGGAATATGTGCTTGGAGAAAGGGTTATGGGCACTTCCGTGGTGTTCGCACTTTAGTTTTTATGTAACGGGGAGTCATATTTAAAATTTTTTAAATGTAAAAATATTTTACATGTACAACTGTAAGTTTATATAAGTTCTAAAGAATAATAATAAAATAAACAGCCTCATACTTAGTTGACCCATTATCGTTGTTATACGGTATGTGGCTCTTTGAATATATCACATTTTACTAATTCTAATGTTGATGAACGTTGCAGTGTATCATTTTTTGCTATTTCCACGTGCTCCATGAACTTGTCTAAGAGTTTTGAGCACATCCCTATAGCAGAATCGTTAGGTCATGTGATCCCTGCATCTGCAAATCGTTTTTCCAAAGCACTTGTATGAACGTAGAAGCCCACCAGCAGCAGATAAAACTTCCAGTTGGTCAAAATCCTTGAGTATTAACTGTGGCAACCGCACAGTGGAAAAAAGTACTTCTTTTTGGTTTTAGGTATATTTCGGTGATTACTTATAAGATTGTTGTCTTTCCATGTTTATTCTTCATTTATATTCCCTTATTTTTGAAAATATCTGTCATCTTATTTTGCCAATCTTCTTATTGGATTTTTGGTGTTTTATTGATTTGTAGAAAATGCTCAGGAAAATGATCTTATAATAATTATAATGACGCAAATTTCGCTTTTTATGGTGGTCTTAATAAGGAAATGTTCTTAATTTTATTTTTTAGTTGAATTTATTAACATTTTCTTCATGGTTTATTGCCTTGAAATGATAAAATTATTTCCTTCTGCTTTTTTATAAACAATATTAAAGCTCTACCATTTCCATTTGGTTCTTTAAATAATCGGGAATTAATTTTTATTAATGACATAACGTAGGAATCCAATTTGAGATTTCTTCTCAAGCTTGTATTCAGAAGAGTCAAATCCATGGGGATGGAACAGAGATCGTTGGTGGCCAGGGCTGGGGGGCAGGGGGTCCAGGGAGCAACTGCTCAATGGGTATGGGGTTTCCTCTTGGGATGATGATCATGTTTTGAAACTAGATAGATAATAGTGCTTGTACAACATTGTGACTGCACTAAGCGTCATAGAAATTTTCACTTACTGTTGTGTTAATGAATTTCACCCCAATTAAAAAGAACAAGGAGGGAAAGAGAAAAAAAAGGAAAAGAAAAAGAAAATCCAGCTAGAACTTTGAACTGAATTACTTTGAATGAATGGATAAAGTTGTGGAAAATTTATATGCTTATCATATATACCTATCCTGCTTACCATCATAATATATCTGTCCATTTAGATGTTTTTAAACATCTCTCAATAAACTTTATAATTTTCTTGATAAAGGTCTTTCATATATTTGTTAAATTTATTCATAAATGGTATGCTTTTAAACATTACATATTCTAATACTTTGTGCTGATATGTAGAGATAAAATTAAATTTTTATGTTGATATTGTATCCAGAAAATGTGTTAAACTCTCATATTAGTTCAAATTATTAATCCATTGATATTTTCAATTTTCCCAAGTCTACATTGTTATTTATGAATAATGATAGTTTGTTTCTTCTTTTCCAGTCTCTATCTCTTTATATCTTCTTTCCTGTCTTAATGCAGTGGTTATGACCTACTGTTCAGTGTTAAACTAAGCTGGTGATGGGGGTCTTCTTTATGTGTTTACTGGTTTCAAGGAAAATGCTTTAATGGTTAGCCATTAAGTGTCATGTTACTGTTGTTGTAAAAAAAATTTCATCTTTTTGTTTAAGGGAGTTCTCTTCCACTTATCATCTGCTAAGATATTTTTTAACATGCATTGATATTTAATTTTATTCAATGCTTTGTCTGCACTTAATGAAATGATAATATGTTGTCTCCTTTTTAGCTGCTAATGTGATGGATTACATTTATAGATTTTTTTTTTCCCCTGAGGAAGATTGGCCCTGAGCTAACATCTGTTGCCAACCTTCCTCTTTTTTGCTTGAGGAAGATAAGCCCTGAGCTAACATCGGTGTCAGTCTCCCTCCACTTTGTATGTGGGTCACTCCCACAGCATGGCTGACGAGTGGTGTAGGTCTGCACTTGGGATCCAAACCCACAAACCTGGGCGGCGAGAGTGGAGCACGCTGAACTCAACCACTAGGCCCCGGGGCTGGCCCCTTTTATAGATGTTTTTAATGATAGTATTTGTAAAAAAATCAACTTTGTTGTGATAAATTATTATTTATATATATTGTTGGATTCGCTTTGCTCTTTTGTTGAGGATTTTTGCTACTATGTTCCTCAATGACATTGGCCTGACCTTCCCCATGTTGTGCTATCAGTACGTTTTGGTACTAAGTTAATACCAGCCTCAAAGAATGGTTTGAGGACTGTACAAGATTGGAATTGTTGTAAACTATCTGAGGTTAATATAATTTACTATCTTTAATTGTTATAAGACCATATCCATTTATAGAAGTTTAGATTTTTGCACATCTGTTGTATCCATTTATGTTACATTTTTCTATGAATTTGTCCATTACATCCAAACTTTTAAATATATTGGTAAAAGTTGTATTTATGTCCCCTTTTTCATTTCTGCTAGTAGGTTTTCTCTCCTTTTTCTGACCAATCAGAAATTTATCAATTTTACTAGTCTTTTCAAAGAATCAAGTTGGTTGATCCTTTTGTATGTTTGATTTGTGGTTCACTAATTCCTGCTTTCACGTTTATTTTATCTCTTCTACTTTCTTTGGATATATTCTAGGCTCCTTTGTCCAATTTCTTAATCTGGAGGCTTAGCTCAGAAATTTTAATCCCTTGTAGTTTTTTAATAGATCCATTTAAGACCGTAAATTCTATCGAAATACCACTCTAGGAATATCTCTCACATTTTGAACTGTGTTGCCATCTTAATCTAGTAATATGTGTTATCTAATAATGATTATTAATTCTTCTATGAGTCAGGTTATTTAGAAGTATCTTTTAAAATTTTGAACTATACGCTTTGCTTTAAGCTGTCTTTTTGTAAAGGTATCTTTTTAGCTGATGTTTAAAATTTAATATGATCATGGTCAGAAAACAGAATCTACATGACAGCAATAATCTCAAACTTGTTGAGATTTGTTTTAGAGTCCAGTTTGTGGTCAATATTATAAAATGTGCTACATGTGCTTGAAAAAAAAGTTCATTCTCTAATTATTCTATATCTGTTTATCAACTAAAACTTGTCAATTATGCTATTCAGTCCTATCTGTGTTGCCCAATAGGTAGCCAATAGCTACACACAGCTTTTAAAATTAAAATTAAAATTAACTAAAATTAAAATTTAGTTCTTCAGACCCCAGCCTAGAGGCTACCATTTTGGACAGCAAACGTTTTCATCACCTCAGAAAGTTCTTTTGGTCAGTGCCGCTCTATATACTTAATGATTTTTACATTTTCCTGATCTACCATTACCATTTTTGCTCAGCTAAAAACGTCTTTATTTGGACTCTCTATATAACGGATAGTTCTTCTGGTGGTATATTCAAGATTGATGGTTATTTTCTCACAACAGTTTGAAAATATTATTCTAATGTCTCTAGGTTTCCCTTGTCAAGAAGTCAGTTTTGTATCCATCCTTTTTGTAGGTAAACTGTATTTTCTCTCAGTCTCGCTGGGGTTTTTTCTCACTCTTGTTTGGATCCATTGTGACTCCTCAGTTTGAATCTGAATCTGCGTACTTTTTCAGTTCTGGTGAATTCTTAGCTAATATGCCCTAAAATAGGGCTTCTCCTCATTTTCCTTTTTTCTTTTTCCAGAACTCCAGTTAGACATGGCTTAAATGTTATTGATCTGATTCCCTCACTCTTAATCTCACTTTTATATTGTACGACTCTTTGTCTCACTGTGCAGATTTCTGGAAGTTTCTTCAGAATCTATTTTCCATTTCACTATTTTCACTTTAGCTGGGTAGAAATTGCTATTTAACTCTTCCATTAAGCTTTTAATTTTATCCATTACATTTTGATTTCTATAACTTTTTCTGGGTTCTTTTTCAAATGCCACTCATTATTTTTGACAGTTTTTTCCTTAATCATATCTTCAGTTTCCCCTTAAAAAAACAATCTGATACAATAATTTCAATATCTTACGTTTCTGCAGGACTGAAAATACTATTAGTTATTTCTGTTGGCTCACAATTATGGTATCTTGCTTCCCCACACATTTCATGATCAGTTTTTCCTTTGAGACCATGTTCCTTGGGAATGTATCTGTGGGAATTCTTTGAGGTCCATTTAAGTTTTGTCCCTCTCAGATAATTTGCATTTGCTTTTATCGGATACTCGGGGGTATTACCAAGCTGGGGCCTCTTTGGAATATATTTTTAGCTTGAATTTTTCCCCCAACCCTGCAGAGGGTGAATTCGACCTGCAAACATACAACAGAAGTGGCTCTTTGTCACACCACTTTAAGGGATAATTTTTTTCTTTCTCTTTACCCTGAGCCAAGGTCCAGACGGTCAAAATTCCTATGCTATCTTCTTTTGCAGAGTGGGTTTTTAGTTTTCAGTTTTTAGTTTCTTTTCACTGAGAGTCTAGACCCTTGGATTCTGTTTTCCATAAAAGGATATTTGATACAACTCATCACTTGACATGACCTCTTCTTTCCCATACGGTAAGGACACTGAAGCTGTAGGTTGCTGGGAACCGGCCGAAGCCCTTAGGCCAGCTTCCGGCTTTAGCACTCATTTATGCCGTTGGTGCATGGTTTTGCTTAATTTTAGGCCTCAGAGGATCTTCCTCATACTCATGCAAGCTCAGCTATACATTTAAAAGGATTTTTAAAAATATTTTTTTCATACATTTTTAAATGTTTATGGGGCAGGATTTTCATGGTCCCCATTTGGCCTTAAACCTGTAGTAGAAGTCTACTATCATGGGTTTAAAGTAAGTGAGAGGCACGGTCAATGTGATGTTCTAGGGTGTGCCATAAGGGAAAGGGGACTGGAAACACCATTCTAGCAATGAGGTGATAAAGACTCGGAGGATTGTGAACACGGCGTGTCACCTAACAGAGGCAGAGGTAAAATACACTGTGAAAGGCCATCAGTGGGATGGACACCAGATGGAACAGCTCGTGGTGACTCGTTGGTTTGAAAGTTAAACTAGTGTGAACATTTTGAAAGAAATTTCTATTGCAGAGGGGGGTGTTGGGTTGGGGGAAAGCTGCTGAGTGTGATTTTACGTAGGGTGGATCTGAGGTGATAATGGCTCTCACCTGCAGCCTGTTGTACCTCTTTAGGTATGGTTTGTGAGGTGCTGAGGGCATTTAGTGCCCCGGGTCCAGGGATGCTGAATGTGCTGCAGCATGTGAGGTAGTTCTTACAACAAATAACTGCCCCACCCCAAATGCCAGTAGTATCCTGGCAGAGTAGCTCTCTCCTATGGCAATGCCCAGCTGAGGATGAGCAAGGAGACAAGATCTGGGACTTCGAGAGATGAGAGATCAGAGCCAAAGCTGTAAATCTGTCAGTCATCCATAGTGATAACTGAAGCTGAACGTGGGAAAGAATGCAGGATGGGATGAGTGGGCAGCTTGTGCTTGCCTTGTGGAACGCCTGCAACACAGGAGAAGAGGAAAGACTTTAGAAAGCCAGCTGGAAAATGGAGAGAGAATTGAAGCACGGGAGTCTGAAGAAAGTTTACTTCTCTGAAATCAGCTCTTCTTCTCATTCTCCAAGGCAGCTTATATTACTCTCTTCTTTGTGTGAAGCCACAGTTGATGCAGACCTTACTTACTGCATTCATCATATTGGACGGCTACTGTTTCATGTGTTCCTCTCCCACACAGACAGGAAGCTCCGTCTGGAGACTGATTCTGTACTTCCAGCTTCTAGCCCAGTCCTAGTCATGCAGCAGGTAAATGAGCACTGAATGTTCCAGAAAGGGAGGGGGAAAGCTTGACCAACATCTCTGGATTTGAGGATTAGGAGGTTGCCAATGAACTGGAAGGGCTGTTTCATGTTTCAAGCGATCAAGCTTCAAGAGGTCAAGGTGATGAGCACATAAGGAAGCAAGCCCGATAATCAAAATAGAAGAGCCACATAAATGTCGGAAGAGAGATATAGAGCAGCCACGGGCGTGACCAGGGAGGTGTGGATTCTACAAGACAGCAGGGTCTTGAACATATTTGTAGTAAAAAAACAAAAGAAATTAACAAAAAGGAAAACATGAAAGCTGTGAAGATTGGACCAATACCGATCAATAACCACAATTGCTCTTAAGACCCTGACCACTTCTTCCCAGTATTCTGGAGCCTCAATCGACCCTACACAAACACAGCCTTGGAGAAAATCTCAGGCTGAGTTTATTATCTCCAGCCCACTCTGATCAAGACATTACCAGGAGAGACATGAAAGGCACAAGAGGGAAGGATAAACCTTAATGCCAAGGCTTTATGAACTAATCCCTTATTCTCTACTATTTAACAAGTTACAAAAGAAAAAAAACCTGATGACATTAAAATAATTAGCCTTGACCTTTAACCCTGTCATACTTAATTACTTTTGAGACAGTAATGTGTTACTACCTGAAAAATACAGCCGTCCCTTAACAGCAGAGCAAGACACTGCTTATGTAACCGAAGGTCACATAGCTCGTCTCCCGTTGAGTGGGGGCAGAGTCCCTTCCTTGTTCATGGGATACCAAACCAGCTGAGTCACACACTATCCATCCATTACCTGGCCTTCCTCCCAGGGAACTAAGATGCTCAAGCCTTTCTCAACCGCACAGCAGTTAATAAAAGTGGCACAAATTCAAAGTCCTCCAATGTCACGGAAGAGCAGTGAGATGACAAAAAAATTCAATAACAATAATGTGTCAGATTTTTCAAGTGAGTAAAAGGGCTACTTACTTAAACAGTGAAACCTCTAAAATTTGCCCGTATTCTTTTTTACCTGACAACAAAAGAATTTAGCACCAAAACATGGAATAAATTTTTCTATGTAAGCATTTAACTAAACTTGTTTTATTAGGCTGCTGATTAACCTACTGACATTAAATGAGATTCTTCAAAGACCTTCACATTATGTCAATTAGTTACTTTTTTTTTTTTTCTGGCAAGGCAACTGATTTCAGTTTGATTGTAATGAATGTAACAAATTGCACAACATTCAGAGACACTTTTCAGTTATCGTTGCCTTGGAGCTCTGGATGAATAATTTTATTAAGATGCCTATTAGGAAGTAAACTCCAAAACGTATCCAAGCCACCTGCCTCTCCCATTGCAATTGTTAATTTTCTCGATAACCTTCCTGGATACAATGTCACTTTTTTTATTAAGAATAAACTCCGTCTCTGTTGCCAACCTCTTGCTCGTTTCAGAGCTTTTGTCCTTGCTGTTCCCTCCATCTGGAACCTGTCACCCTTCGCTGGTCATGCTTCATCTTCCTCAGGCTTGAGCTCCTTGGAGATGCTGTTCTGGACAACCCTATCCAAAATAGGTGTTTCCTGTCATTCCCTCTCAGGGCACCCTGTTTTATTTGATTATGTTAATTATCACCATCTGAAATTACTTTATTTCTTCACTTGTCTACTGTTGGTTTCTTCAGCCGAATGTAAGCTCCACGAGAGCAATAATGCCATTCGCATGACTATTACATCCCTGCTTTTAGTTGACACCATAAATATTTGCTGAACTTAGAAATAATTATTTTTGCCTATTGATATTACACAAATCTCCAAAGTAGTTACTAGCCTATCACTGAATCTTTAACGCGAGTCAACACCATATGTCCAAGTGGAACACATTATCTTTGCTCCAGACTTGCTTCCCCTCCCTGTCCCCCAGCTCAGTAGAAGGCAGAGCATGCCTCCGTCTCTTCTGATGGAAATCAAAGAGTCACTGCACATTTCTCCACGTCAGTCATTTACTACATCACTCTTCCTCCTTGGTATCTCTCAAACCCCTGCCCATTTCTCCGCTTCGGCCCTTCCTCCCCAGGCCAACACATCACATGGCCTCATTCTACCCTCTAATCTGGAACGTCACCTTAGTCTCCTCTGGGTCTCCTTGTTCCAGATGTGCTCCCTTTGGACACACCATCTCACTCTGCCAGAGCGAATTTTTACAAAATCACTGAAAGTTCTTCAGTAGCTCTTTGCTGCCTCAACATCAAATCTCATCCCCAAACCCTTTATAATAAGGGTTCTGTCTACTGATGGAGACTTACCTCCTGCTCACTCACATCTTCAGATACATAGAACTGGTCCTAAGTTCCCTGAATCCATCACACTTCTCTTTATCTCTCTGCCACAGCTCATGCTGTCCCCACCGCTATGGCTCATGCTGTCCCCACCGCTATGGCTCATGCTGTCCCCACGGCCGTGTCTCTGTGGGTACCTTGAAATCCAGGGTCACCTTTTCTGGGAGTCTTTCCAATGCCTACTCTACTCTCCCTCCTCTACCCAAGCCTGATTAAGTGACATGCACCTTACTTCAAGAAACAACAAAAATTTATCAATGGCCTATTACGTGCTAGGTGCAGGGAACATATAGCATGGTAAAGCAAAAAGGCCTCTATGTTCTTAGCTACTTGCAGATCAGTTCAGGCTGGGGTAGACGGAGGACAGGTGAATTATTTTATTACGGAGGGCTATGCTGTGATGGATCCTTTTTGATTTTTTTTCTTAAAGATTGGCATCTGAGCTAGCATTTGTTGCCAATCTTCATTTTCATTTTTCTTCTTCTCCCTGAATCCCCCAGTACATAGTTGTATATTCTAGCTGCAGGTCCTTCTAGTTGAGCTATGTGGGACGCCACCTCAGCATGGCCTGATGAGCAGTGCCATGTCCACGCCCAGGATCCGAACCAGGGAAACCCTGGGCCGCCGAAGTGGAGCACGAGAACTTAACCACTCGGCCACGGGGCCGGCCCCAGATGACGGATCCCTTTTGAAGGATCCCTTTTGTAGGATCCTTTTCCACCTGGCATCTTTTTCCTCTAATATCCACCAGATCTGTCCTCCCTCAGATGTTGCTCAAATGTCACCTTACGAAGGTGGCCTTCTTTTATTTAACCTACCTAAAATACCACCATTCGTTCCTTCCCCTCCCCTGGCCTATTTACCTCCTAGCATTTGTCATTGCCGGATACATTACGTACTGTTGTGTTCACTGTTCACTTTCTGCCTCCACCCCACTCCACCACTACAGTGGAAGATCCACTAGGGCCCGGCTTTCGTTTTTGATTACTGGTAAATAGTGCCTGTCTATAGCAGGCATTCAATAAATATTTTTCAAATACATGAACACAAGTCTTTATTTCTACTTTCTTTTTTCCTACCCAAATAAATAAAAAAAGGGGAAAAAAGAGAAAAAATAAAAAAAGTCATACACACGTTCTGGATTCTGGTGTTTGGGGATGTTTAAATTTGCTTTTGTTTGTTTTGTTTCTAGTTTAAGTATTCTTTGCTCTATTAGTAGATAGTTGATTTTTCCTGGGGCAGCTCGATTCTACCTAGTCATAGTTCTCCGTGCCTTAGGTGATCCAAGAAATACTGCAATTTATCTCTGAAAAGTTATAGCAATGATGCACGTACGTAACTGTCTCTGACCCCAGATTTGCAGTCAGTGTTGGTGTTCGCAACTGCATTCATCTTTCAGTCAGCTTTCCTCCATTAGCAACAGTCTTATTTCTGTCTTGATTTTACATTGTATCCCTATTCTTAGCAGCACTAGAATCAAAATGTAATTCTGAATCTAGCTTTTCAGAAAGCTTCATAATCTACTTGTATCTTACACTGAATTTTACAGAAAAAGGGTAACTCAGGGACTTGTTTTGACAGTTTGTCATGGGCTATGGTTGTGCAGGTTGACTTCGGTTGGGTCAAGCGTGGAGCTTGAATCCAGCCTGCAGTCTACTCATCAGGCTGGGTGAGGCTAATCGGTCTGCAGAGAAGAGGGGCCCTGACTCTAAGTAGCACCAGGCTCCCTATATTCTGGGAGACCCTGGGATAGCCAGCAGTCAATGGCAATGTAGCACACTTTTCTCCCCCTGCTATATCTGTCATGCTGTACAGTTATTATTAATGTCCTCATGATCCGAGGACAATTTTACTGAAACAAAAGGCAAGTTTAAAGTTGCATGCAGTGTATTATATTTACAAAGGCAGGTAAACCTTAGTTTAAATGAGCAAACGACTGCTGAATATATTTGTTGAAACAAATAGTTTTCCATTAAACTTTTCATTCACCCATGGGGATAATGGATTTCCTGGGTTCCATCCTCTCCTCTCTGTCTTTTAAGGTCAGAGTAGTGTATAATTAAGGCCCTTACCTCGATAGATTCCTAGCAGATTGTTGAGACACATGACATAACCCATGTGACGAGGCTGAAGCAATGTTCTGTTAAAGCCCAGCTCATAATCACAGGCTTTGCAAAGACAGACTTCCAAGCCTGCGCTGCCGTCCTGTTAGGGTCGCAGTCACAGATCCGCAATGGCGATTGTGAAAACCTTCGAGACTCTCACAACGTAACTCTGTTCTAACTGTGGACATAGAGACTGGGGGCTAAGTATCACTAGTCTGGAAGCAGCTGATCCAGACACCTGCTGCTTGGGAGTGGAGTGCAGAAAATGCCGCCCTTCCCATGCAGACTTCTAGACCTTGCATATTCCAGCCAACGGAGGCTTAACAGTGAAAGAGAGATCTCCATGAAGGAAGCACTGAAATGCGAGTCAGGAGGTGTGAATTCCAGCTGTTCTTCCATTACAATCTTCATGTTCCATTTCCTCCTCTCTCAGGCTCTTTCTTGCTCTGTAACATGGGGGCATTGACTTTGATGATCCCTGCCTCTGGCTTTATTACTTTATGACTCTGATTTTTCTATGTATTCAGAAGTGACCTCACGGGTTTATGTTGCCGCATCCACACTTTCTACAAATTTCACATATTGTAGCAACGTTACTCACACTTGTCCGCACTACCAGAGATATACTTCTCCATTCACGTTTGTTACTACTTGTCTTCACATCTACACACAAACATTGTTTTCTCATTCAGGTTTCTCTGAGTCTCACCAGCAAAGGGACGAGCATTTTCACATGAACGGTTGTAAAACCCGGCCCCGCCTATTAAAGCTCTTACCACGTCGCACCATGGCCGCCCGTTTAAACGTCTGCCTCCTTCTAGATGGTGACTACTCGGAGGTTGGGAGTCATCTTGCTTTATCTTCATGTTCTCCGCAGCTATTAAGGCTCACGATCCTCATTCAGCATATATTTATTATACAACCGTGCGAATCCAGTCCCGCGGCTTCAACACACACCCGTGGTAATGCTAATGCCACCTAAGTCCAGCCCCGTCTTCCGGCCTGAACTCCAGCCTGCATTTCTAACAACTGAATGGATTTCTGCGTTTGGTGGCGCCCCGTTCTCAGCCTGTCTCCAATGAACTCACCGTCTGCCTTTGCCAAAACACATGTATCCACTTGCTTTTGTGATCTAGAAAACCTCTTCAACAGCTGACCTCCCCTTTTATTTCACAGAGAAACAGAGGATATCAGAGAGAAACCTCTCAGCTTTCTGCTACCAAACACACAAACCTGTCTACTTAAGTACCATGCCCTCCTGTCCCCTTCTGTTAAAATTTCACCTCCTACCTCTGGCCACTCCCTGGCCTTATGTTGGGGTCCACCCCTTCCTCACTTTCTTACAAGCTGTACACTATCATTTGCTCTTTCTACCTCTCGTATAGTAAACCTCTGCAATTCTTCCCATTGGCATTAGACCTGATAATCCATCTTATTTGGGAAAACAACCCAAAACTAACAGAGGAGAAGAAATGCAGATCACTGCTTAAAGGACCCCCTCTTTCTTGGAGCCGAGAGACCACAGCAAGCCCTAAAGCTACAGTGGAGGAAGGTTTTTGCTCCATCTGTGAGAGGAATACTGGAGAATTGGATCTCATCACCACTGTTTTTTATATTTTTAAACTTCATTTTTCATGCTGTGTTTGAACAGCAGGCACTGGCTTTTCCTCAGACTGTCATTACCCACCTAAGGAAATACACTTAAGGAAAGAGGCAAGCGTCTGTGTGTCGGAATGGGGAAGCCTCCCCCACAAACATCGCTACACATCTCTAGCCTGGGCCCCCTTCAGATGACCACCACGAGGCTGTGAAAGTGGGCAAAGCGTTCCATGCTGCTGCTCTGTTTTTCTGTTTGCTTCAGAGCATGTGTTTCTCTCCAGTATCACTCATCTCAGTAATATACGATTTCAAAGACACAATTTCATGCAGATGCAGGAGAAATAGAACAACAAATTCAATGCTCATCTTGCCATCAGTCTTTTGATTAAAGTGCCCTTTCGAGAGAGGTGAACATAACACTTCTCTCAGCCCCTACCCATTATTGCACAATGGGATTGCTGCATTTTTATTGCAGGACTGTGCCTGCCCTTGTTTAAAATTGTTTTGACCTTTGGATGAGCACGTATTAAAAAAAAAAAGTTCCATCTTTCTTCAGAATTAGTAAGCCATAATAAAAATAGGAAGGCAAGTTTGTCATATCTGAATGGCGCCTGGCAGAATCACAGCAAATATTCTCTTGACAACTTCATTTTGCTTCTGGAAAGGGCTGCTTGGTGACCCTGAGTCTGAATGCCAGCCCAGTGTAGATGACACCTTCCTCGACAGAACTCAGAGTCCAGATGGCAGCTTCTCCAGCCAATGTCAGAGACCTTGTTTTCTCACATGGAACTACCATTCCAGGAGTGTCATTCATTCTGGGAAAGAAGCTGTTGGAAATCCTCGAGTACATCAATTTGCTGCTTTGCAAGTTGAAAGCACCTAAAAATTACCATGTTCAGAAATGTACCAGACATTGTATTAGGGTGAACTTGTAAGGATTGTGAAATTACTGCTTCCTAGATCATTGAGGACAAAAGAGAGGGTCTCTTCAATAACAACTAAGGTTAGTAATAAAACAACACAAGTGTGTGCTATAGTGAAAACCTCGACAGAGTAAACGCTAAGGATAGTAAACCACCCACGATGCAATTTGCAAGGATATTAACTAACATCTTGATTGAGCCTTGTCAGAAGAAAGCTGGTGGGAATAATATCAAATAAAACATTGAAACTGAGCCCAGAAGCTTCAGTTTGGTAAGAACTTATCCAGTAATATTATGGCCTGTCACTGTCAGACTTAAAACTATCTAATTTGTACGTTCTCAAAATGATTTGACATATATTGCCTTATTCTTTCCAGGATGAAATCAGAGTGATTTAAAAAGAATCTAAAATGATCTTTTCTTCCCATAAGAAACAAAGAAATATTGGGGAGTGACAATAATGAGCTGAGTTTAATTCATTAAACTTGAAAGAATTACTCTCTAATCTACAAAAGTATTTGCTAAAAAGACAAAAATTAAACAAAAGTTTTTCAGAAAAAAAAAAGCTAGATTAGTATAAATTTGGACAAATAACAAACATTAACTTCCTTTCAAGGAATACAAAGATGTTTAAGAAAAATCGAATGATTTAAACATAATCCATTAGCAAGGCAATTGACTTGTGGGAAGATTGAGTTCAATACCTACTGTGTTAGATGCTAGAGGACAAGAATGAACTTGACATTGTTCTTGATTTGAAGATAAAATCGACATCATCATCATGAATATTCTTTGAACATTTACTGTGTACCCAGCTCTGCTGTAAACACTGTACAAACATCATCTAGGGTTTCTTTAAGGAACAGCCTAGGACATACGCATCACTTTACAGATGAGCACGCCGAGGTCCAGAAGGGCTCAAGAAGTGGCAAAGCTTGGATCTGACTAATTCCTAAGTCCAGGTTCTTAAACTCCACATATGAATGTTTCAGAGCTAGTGAAACAGTCAGATAGATAAGCAAAGGATTATCATGCAGTGTGATGAGTGTTATAAAAGAGGCATTCATAAAATTTATGCTTGGGATGACTAGTGGCTTTTACCATGTCAAGAAGAAACACCGGGAATGATAATTTTCCAGTAAGTCATTTTACTAAAATACTATTTCATATCAACCTTGAGACAGAGAAAGATTTTCTAAGCAGCATTAAAACAGCACAGCATTGTGGTGATAGTTACACTATGCTATAAATTTAGTAATTTATAAATTTTCTTTTAAGAATAAAAGAATCAAAAATGGATAAATTTCCTCAAAATTAAGAATTCCTATCAAAAGTCACCAATAAAAAAGTGAAAAATGCAAGCCACAGATTGAGAAAAGATAATTGCAATACATGTATTTGGCAAAGGACTTCTATCCGGAATATATTAAAAACTCCTATAAATCAATAAAAGAAAGGCAAATAACCCAACTAAAAAATAGATAAAATGCTTAAGTAGGCACTTCACTAGAGACAATACCCAAAAGGACAATAAGCATATTAAAACGTACTCAACCTCAATACTCATTAGGTAAATGCAGAGGTACATACCACTATACTTCCACTAGAAGGGTAATGTTAAACATGCTAACAATGTTGAGTGTTGGTGAGGATGTGGAGGAACTGAAATTCCCATCTATTTCTGCTAGGAGCCTAAATTGATCCACCCCCTGGAAAACTGTCGGTAGTATCTTCTAAAACTAAGCATATATCTACTCTGTCACCCAAGTATTCCACTCTTGGGTATATACCCAAGAGAAATGAATGCCTAGTTCTGTAAAAAGATCTGTACACAAATTTTCATAGCAGCTTTATTTATAATAGCCCTAAACTAGAAACAATTTTAATGCCCATCAGTAAGACAGTGAGGCCCATTAATAAAATGGAATTTAACAAATAAAGAAAGAAGAATACTTCATGCATGAATGGATCTCACAGATGTTATGTCGAGTGAAAAAAAAAACAGACACAAAATGGTATACACAGAATGATTCGATTTCTGCGCATTTCAGTAACAGGCAAAACTAATTTATGGGGCTAGAGGCAGAATAGTGGTTACCTCTGGGAGTAGTGACAGCAAAGGGGCATGAGGGAACCTATGGCATGCTCGAAATAGTCCACAGCTTGATCTGGACAGTGGGTACAAATGTTTGTATATGAGAAGACTTATTGGGCTCTACTCTGAAGATTAATATGCTCTATGCAATGTACTGTACTATGCATATACTTGTATACATACACATATATCTTATATTTTAATAAAAAGTACAAAAAATATAAAAAAGTGGGCTGAGGCACAAAAGTATGTATTATGTGTATATATACTCAGATGTATGTATATACTCAGATGCCATGACTTTTATAAAACTGAGGTATAATTTATTGAAATATAATTTATAGATCATAAAATTAACCCATTTTAAGCATACAATTCAGTGATTCCTAGTAAATTTATAGAGCTGTGTAACCATCACCACAATCTAGGTTTTGAACATTTCTATCACCCCCAACTTCCTCAGGCCCATGTGCCCTGAAGCCCTGCTCCTGTGCCCCTGGGCCCAGGCAACCACTGATTTGCTTTCTGTCCCTATAGTTGGCCTTTTTGGGACAGTTCACACCAGTGGAATCATATATGTGGCTTTTTGTGTCTGGCTTCTTCCATGTGGCATCAGCTTTTTGAGGCCCATGCATGTTGCATCTCGTATGTGCATTTGGATCTTTACCTTACTGAGTAATATTCCATTGTATGGATGCACCGCAGTTGGCTTACTTATTCACCAGGTGATGGGCAATTGGATTATTTTTTGCTATGATTTTTAAACCTAAAGGTGATTCACTTTTCTCAACAAAACATATTTTTCTTAGAGATTCTACTATTTAAAGAAAACAACAGAACACCCCACATCACCCCACTAAAACAAAAAGAAAAAGAGAAAAACCTAAACTTTTCATTGAAACAGACCTAAATGATGGCTAGAAAATGTTACCACCATAGCTGCAAGCAGCATCAACATACTCAGTTTAGCCCAACCAAAATCCAGTGAAGAGGAAGCTCAGGGCTGGAAATAATGCAGGTGAAAACCAAGACTCCTGCTAAACTGTACTTTTCCCACAAGGGGGCTGTGCCCTTGAATTTTCTACTGTAGTGTGTACAATGGTAATATGCAAGCAGGCCCCAAACACTGGTGTGAGCCTGGCAAATCATTCTGCCATTTAGACTTTCCTTCTCATGTTTAAGTTCTTTTAATGATTTACCATGTTTTAGTAAAAGTACTAAACATACAGAATCAAGGACCATACAATTTTCAGCTACTCCATGAGAAAAAAAAGAGAAACAAACAGCTAATATCTTTAACTTGTAATTAAGAAAAAAAGAAAGCCCTTGTCAACTGTTCAAATAGTGTCTTGAGCATAGGCAGAAGCAGGAAAAATTCAATGGATTATTTATAAAAGTATATTTTCAAACTAACATTTCTTATAGCTATGAAATAAATGAATAGCTTTACCAAAACTTATTTTGTTTTTTTTTGCTTGAGGAAGATTAGTCCTGAACTAACATCTGTGCCAATCTTCCCCTACTTTATATGTGGGTAGCTGCCACAGCTATGCCTTATGAGTGGTAGGTCTGTGCCGGGGATCTGAACCTGGAAATCTGGACCGCTGAAGCAGAGTGTATTGAATTTAACCACTTATACCACGGGGCTGGCCCCACCAAAACTTTTTATTTAAAAGTTTCTATGGCATAAGATTGGTGAGTGATGGAATATTTACTTCACTTTCAAATCTTGGTTAAGTATTCTCTAGTTATTTTATGCTCTTTTACATTACTTTTTATCTTTGGTGCTTTATTAATGAGCATTTCTCCATATGATGTTGCTAATGTTTAGCTCAGAGCTGGGCTTAGTGGCTATTATACATGGATTGACTGATTGATTACTTCTCCTTTGCTCTGGGACCTGAGAAGGAAAGAAGAATAAAAAGGCCCTGACAGCTGGCAGCTTGCAAGTAACGTCTAGGCTGTGGAAAAAGCTCAGCTCCACAGAACACCAGCAATAATCTAACAGGGTCACTCTGTGACCTTGGTGAAACAGGGCAGAAAAAAGCGACTTCATCATGTGGAAATACACGGAACTCTGTGTGACCCCAAAAATAACCAAACAGCTCCCCCTTCTGGCTATCATGAGTAGCATGCTCCTCCTGCCTCCTAGGAAAAAACGGATTCAGATGCTCAACCACCCCTCTGTGTCCACTCCCCAACATCATCCAATCTAGGACGAATCTTCACTTCTTTAAACTCTCCCCCAAACCATGCAAGAGGAACCCAAATCCTATCACTTCCCCCTCCCATCCGTCTCTTGCTAAGATGCCCCCTGGTTCCTCATGGTGTGCTCTCTCCCTGGCAGCAGCAGGCTCATAAACCTAACTTCCTTTGCTGTGTTCCTGGTGGCCTTCAGCGGCTGGGCATCCATGAGCTAAGCGCTGTGTGAATAATTAGTGGCCCGCATGCAGGCTTTACAGCAGGGAGTGTTCTGACCTCCTGACTTAGTAGAGCAAAGCAGGGGAATGTCAGCAGCCATAGCTGCTGTCTACAAAACGACAACTGTGGGAGCAAAGGAAAGAACACCAATGACAGTTGTTCTACAGTTTAATTCCAAGGTTTGGTGGAGCAGGGAATAACGAATTTTAGTAGCTTTACCCATGATCTGGTGTTCCTGAAGTGAAAGTGGTTAACCCCTTTCTTGTTCTATAACGGGGAAAATGGCCTTGACCCCCAACCCCATGAGACACACACACACACACACACACACACAAGTGAACGGACGTTCACGTACAGATAAAAATTACTTTGATTTTGAGAGAGATAAATATTCTTCTAATCTGCTTTTGAAATTAAGGGACAGAAACCTAAGGTTTTTCACAACAGCAATGGCAATAATAAGCAACGAGAGAAGGAAGACAAGGAAGAAAGAAACTCAATACACTTCAGTAGCAAGTTGGAAAAATGAGACACCAAAGGAGAGTGAAAGAAAGATGGAGAAAGGAAGAGAGAAAGAAATGATATGAGAGACAAGGACGGAAAGAGACAAAGAAGCATATGAAGATACACAAAGGAGAATGGAAAATGCAGGGCAGGGCGATCTCTTCCAGCAGGTTGCTGGAATACTCTTTTTATTCTTGTACATAAGGTGGAATCTAGTCGAGTCTAGTACGAATAAAATAAGCGGAATATCACTCTATTCTACAGTGATATGACCAAGCGCCACCTGATGATTTTTACTGTGGTGGAATTCAGCCCTGTTGGGCCCTGAAGCTTTATTCCTTACCCTCATACTCTACTCTCATCTGTTTTTCACTGGCAAATACTTCCTAATTGTGTTGTTAACGCTTGCCTCTGCTTCTGAAGGTAGGTCACCTAGAGGAAGCTGACGCTGTAAACACTCCAAAACAGAAAACCTTCCCTGCAGCGGAAGTGGAAACGATTAAGCTACACATTTTTGTTTGTCTGTTTCCTTACTTTGTTTTGCTCTCTCCTGAGTCTATTAACCTGAAGCATCCAGTAGAGAGGATTTTGAAGCAAGGGGTCCTTCATATTTTACATTTTTCCTAGCTAAGTCTTAAGGCATGCTAAGAGTATTCCCCACTCTTCTAACAAAGGTTTGTGCTTAGGGTTCCTTATTTGAAAGAAGGCTAGTTGGTGTCACTAATTTTAATAACATAGGCCCCACTTTGGAACAGGAATTCCAATCTGTTAGGACAGACTTAGAACGTTATCTTTTATTATGTATGCCAAAAAAGTACAATCAGTTAGCGTTATTGGTATCTAATGGCAAATTCAGATTTTTGTTAGCACTTTTATTTTATTGAATGCTCATATTTAGGCTTTGATCAACACATGTATTGGGTGTGGTATCTCCTTTTTTTGTGTATAAATCTAAAGTTCTAAATCTAAAAAAAATCTGTTGTTCATTCAAACAATACCTGCCAACATATACAACATATTTGTATTTTAATTATTTGTTCACTTTTCTTTTTCTTTATTGTTTGACATTTATAGCACAGAATCCAGATGAGGATACCTAATGGGCACATTTGAGAGACAGAAAATCATCCTCCAATCAGATTTTGTAATGAGATGGAATTGAGGAAGGGATCTGTGCCAAAAAGGGAGTGTTTATTGGATAAATCTATTTATTTTTACTAATTTATAAATAAAAACCTTCATAGTATAACTAATACATTGAATCACAATTTACTTTTTTCTTCTTTTTACATAATTTTGCGAAGATGAACGCATGAATAATTTGAACTAGAAAGGACACAGCCAAAACCACTGAAATTCCATCTAGGAATCTATTCTGACATTTACTTATTGAAAAACCTCATCATAAAACCTGTTCTCCACCCTTTGAAGGTAAACTGGTGAATCTTTAGCTCTCCAGACAAAGGTAAATGTGCTCCTCAATTTAAAAAAGAATAAGGACATCAAATCATAAGCATAAATAATATTTATGCTCCTACTAAATTTCTGTAGTTTTCTGAGTAATAATGATGGTGTAATGCTTACATTTTCCCTGCAACTGGTGCTTGCGGCCTTCAAAAATATAATCAATTGCTAAGAATAAGAATTACAAAGTTGGATCTGATATGTGAATACTGGAAGGAGAAAAGGTCCAGAAAATCCGTGGTGTGATAGCATTAGAAACGGAAATTCCAAAAGTGCCAAAATAATGCCCCATATGATATTTCACTCAGCTGGGACACACACCGTGGGAAGCTTTCTGTATTTCCATGGGGCATTTGTGATAGTAAGAGGGTAGGGTGGGCAAACCAGGAGCTGGTTCTCTTTCTGGCTCTGTCACTAGCTTTTTCCTCCCGACAGGCTGTGGTGATTTTAAAGTCAGTTTCACTTGTGCAAGCAAAAGAATTTAAAAATGCAACAAAAAATAACAGAGGAACACGTCAAGGTAGTTGCTCCAATCCAAACAAGAAACCCAGAGCTGAAGGAGAGACACCGGAACCTGGAGGATAACGACAAAGACTGTGGAAGCAGATGTGACAGGGGCTGGCCTGGGGAGGTTTGGCTGAATGAAATCCTACAGTACTCTGCTATGATTTCCCTCAGGCTCAAGGCAAGGAATTGCTTCGAGGGACACATGTGAGCCTTGGAGGAGTAATGTGACAGGAACGAACTCAAGAATGAAGACAGGATGAGCAAAGAGGCAAAACAAGAATGGAGGGGAATGACTGGAAGAAAGACAGCCTGCATACTGCAGTGGGCAGTTGATAACCTGTTGAAATAATCTCACGGGGTTGATGACCTCAGTGAGGGACCGAAGAAGGGAGGAGTGTCAGATGGAGGTGGGGGAGGGAAGAACCCATAGACCTTCTGTCACTTAACTTCTTTAGGTCCCAGAATGCTGGACTGTAGAGTGAAAGTTAATATTATGGTTCAAATGCAATAGTCCATGAAAAAGCACTTCATAAGCCCAAGGACAATAAATATCTGGTGTGGGACCATGCAAGAGGAAGAATGTGGCCTTCAGGTCAGGCAGACTTAATCCAAATCCTGCCCCACCTTGCACAACGTTAGACTAAATTACTTAATCTCATTGACATTTTTCTTCCTCTAATGCATACTTAGCAGAGGTTAGATGCTGAATAAATATTTGTTAGATGACTTAAAAAATAAAAGAAGCTCACAATGATCAATTTAAGTGGGTAAATTGTTGAGATATAAAATACTCTAGGCTGAATTGTAAGCTGATATGGAACTGGGGCAGACCAGTCTACCCTTGGCACACAGGTATTATCCTCAACCTATATTTTCCGTCACTCTTCATCTGTCCTCGAGCAGAGAGACCCAAAAAGCAAAACCGTAAATAAAGTCCTGTAGGTCCCTCTGGATCAAAAGTCAGTCTTCACGCTGTAGTTCATTTTTTCACTTTCCTTCCTTAATTATTTTGAAATTATTACTTTCTTGCAAGCTGCAATTAATATCCACTTGTTCTTTCACTTGCTTTCCTTGTCTCTGACGTGCTGATGTTTTCTTCCCTAGCCTTGATTCATTTCTTTTTAGCTTTGTCTGCATAAATTTAGCTCTTGCAATAGTTCAATCTGAAGTTCCCATTTTCTTAACACATTGTTGTCAACCTAGAGTTTTTCCCTTTAATCATATTCTCAAACCTTTTTTCGTCTACATTTACACTGTTTTTGGACCTAATCTGAAAGCAAGACCTCATGACCAAACCATACATTCTCATCCTACTTTATACATTTGATGTGCACTTTAATAGACTTGTTTTCATTTTTCATGACGTGCTGATGTAGCAACAAAGGAAAAATGCAGTGTGTCATATATATAGTAAATTACTCCAAAATCACTGTAACAGGAAGGGTTGTTGAAAGGTTCTATCTTTTTTGGTAAATTTTAAGCTTTTAAGAGAATCGGTGAAGTGGCTGCATTGAAAGGAAAAGTTTTTGCCTTCACTTGTAAATAGCTAATTTTTTGCATAATACCTTTGGAAACCAGAGTCTATCATTGGGTTATTTAGTGCCATGAATGCAACGAGCATGAATTCCTAGAGGTGTCTATACTATAGGCAATAAGTAGTTTGGGAAACACTCCAAGTGACAGGAGAGAGCATATATTTTTAAAAGTTCACTTACTATATCATTAGTGGCAAATACCTTTTTACAATATTAAAACATTACAAAATATTTTCTCTTTCATTAAATTAAAGAGCAGTCCCAGAGATACTTAATCAACAAGTTTTTACTGAATCGTGGTCCCAGCTGAGAGCTGTGTGAAGGGGGTCCCAGTTATAAAGATTTAGAGCTAAAGTGCTCCATCTCCAGGAGGTTCTCACGTAACACTCTCTCAATTCCCTTCCTAATCCTACAGAATCAATAAAGAGCTACATCGTAGGAAATTATAATAAATCATAAATTGTCGTTATGCATTATTAAGGACACAAAAGACACATGTTATAGAAAATTTCTTTGTGATTTCAGATGGCTGCCATTAAGTTATCTTGGATACAGTACAAGCCAAGTAAACGGGAATGCTGAGAGTATGGTTGAAATTGATACAAATTACTAGTGATTTGTATTACTGGAACTGATGCCCTGACGGAAAACGCTGCAAAAGAGGGTGAAGCATGGTAGGATTCATGTTATGACAAAAGTAACTACTTTTTTTTTTAGGGGAAGCCTTGATTGAGATTCCGTTTTGATTTCTTGAAACTCATTCAGTTTCTTGATTTGGGTAAATTTCTCTTTTTCAAATTTCCCTAATTCCATTTGAAACCTCTACTGTGTAATAATCACAGTTATGCATCAGTCACTTTTAACTCACGGTTTGCCAGGTGATATCTTTTCTGGTGGTGGGAAGGCCAAAAGGATGGTGCCAGTTTCCAAGACCGCCTCCAAGTGGTTTGCTGAAAGACGGTCTTACTGGTGATTAGGTTACATCTCTGTTACCATAAAGTTCCACACTGGCTAACTCCTAATCTTCATGTCTTAATTTACATGCCACTTTTAAAGTTTCTTCTGGGCCTTTTAGATTGGGCTAGGTGTCCCAGCTATGACCTTCCCTAGTATTTGGGAATTCATCTCTCATTGCACTTAGACATAATATAGTTGCTCGTTTAACTGTCTTGTTCTCCTAATTGGATTGCAAATTCTGTGAGGTTGGTGGCTGTCTAAATCTTGTTCAATTTGTATCATTAGCCTTCAGGACAAAGTTGGCATGTAGTAGACACTCAATGGATTTGTTGAATATCTAAGTAAATGAGCAATCATGGAGATTTATCTATAATCTTATTTTGTATTCAGTTATGCATAATTTCTCTGTCCTTTTATGCTATGAAGCATTTATAGATACGTGCTGGACCTTATTTATGTCTGTACCCTTTACATCTACTATAATGCTTCATACAAAGTAGATACATAAGTATCTGCCCAAAGAATGGGCCGATGGCTCCATAATCACCACTGTGTTGGAAAGGCACTGGACTAAGTTCTAAGGGGTCACATTTGTGGTTCCTGCTCTGATAGAAACTATCTGTCTTTTGGGATTAAAAACTTAGTTCTTTCTTGCAGGAGGGTGCTGTTTTGATTAGATGAGTGCAAATCTTTATCACAAACAAAAGAAGCCTGGTTGACATAGAAAGGGACATCTATAAGGATAGCACCTGCCGTGATATTAAAGAGAGTTCATATTATAGACTGGGAAGACAAGTAGTGACGAGTCGTCTCTGCTTGAGAGAACTCCACAAGAAGGAAAACAATGAGTCACTGTCTCTCTCCCCAACCTGTCACTTGTCATCATGTTAAAGACAACTTGATTCTGGAGATAAAATATAGGGTTTTAATTCAGGCTGAACAATATAGGAACCCTATATTCTATGGAGAGGTTTCAAACATTAAAGCAATCCTGTGGTAATTTAAAAATTAGGCCAGATTGTAATTTATATCTATATCTAAAAAATATCTATCTATATAGATATATAGATCTAAAAAATACAAATATATATTTTTAATATATTTAGTATATATTAAAATTCTATACTTTAAAGCAATCCTATGGTAATTTAAAAATTAGGCTAGATGGTAATTTATATCTATATCTAAAAAATACCTATCTATATATAGAGAGATATATCTAAAAAATAAATATATATTTTTAATATATATAGTATATTAAAATTATATAGTTTGTAACATATATATTTTTATATATGTAGTTATGTGAGAGAGATAAAAAAGGCCTTTATCATCTAATATAAAAAATTCATTTCTTACTAAATAATTCTATTATAACCAATGTTATAAGTGGTCATATACTTTTACTTTTCATGAATTTTGTTTAAAGTTACTTTATTCTTGATAATAAGCTCCATTGTACTAACATATTCTGTGAAACCAGTCATCAAGCCAAGAGGTGGGATTGAGAGAGTTTAGATTTTTCCCTATAATATCGAGAATGATAGCGAAATAATGCTATCTGAACCCTAGCAATAATTTTTTTTAAATTGGCATTGAGAAATGTCATTTTAGAATATCTTACCCTCTGCTTTTCAAATAGCTCCCTGGAGAAAATAAACATTACCTTCGTAAGAGAGATCTTCCAAACTTGCATTGTTGGCTGCACTGCAAAAACTATGACTGTGTTTTTTTAAAGCTTCTCTTGATTTTTTCAGCACATCATTGATTTGCTATTAAACTACCTTCTTTACAAAGTTTATTTTGTATCACGGCATGGTTCTTTCCCTCCTTAGTGATCTCATGAGACAACAAATTACTATGTAAGATAACGAATGACTAGAACTTGGCAGACATAATATTTCTGTTGTTTTCCCTGCTTCCATTGAGATGCTGTCAATCTCTAACAGTATTATAAACAGATGGTTAATTGTTGCAAAGCTATGTATTGTTAATGCAGAAACTTGCCTACTTCTTGGTAACATATGGTTTAAAAAATAAGCTTACAGCATTTATAAGGATTATGCAAACCCAGGACTAGTTCTAAAAATTGGGAGGGAATTCTGAGTAATTTTTGAATTTACATTTTATCTTATATTCTCTTAAGGACGTAATTTGGTTTCTGAAGAGATAAGAAGAGTTTGAATATAACCCTGTGTTGCAGTTTGCTAGGGTTGCTGTAACAAATTACCACAAATTGGATGGTTTAAAACAACAGAAATTTATTCTCTCATAGTTCTGGAGGCTAGAAGTCCACAGTCAGAGTGTCAGCATAGCCACGATCTCTCTCTGAAGGCTCTAGGAGAGAACCTTTCCTTGCCTCTTCGTAGCTTCTTGTGGTTGCCAGCAATGCTCAGTGCTCCTTGTCTTGTAGATGCGTCACTCTCATCTCTGCCTCTGTCCTCACATGGAGAGGACACTCTCTGAGTGCCTGTGTCCAAATTTCCCTCTTCTTATAAAGACATCACTTATTGGATTAGGACCCACTCTACTCCAGTATGACCTTAATTTGATTACGTCTGCAATTTCCAAATCAGTCCACCTTCACAGGTTCCAGCGATAAGGAATTCAACGTATCTTTTTAGAGGGATGCTATTTAACCTATACACCCAAGAACTTGTTAAAACACACTTCAATAACATCCACTTTTCTTCTTAGTGGGGCTCTTCTGCTCTAGGAAAACAGAAGCGTCCACACTGGGAGGCCCTCATTTCCACGTTGGAAGTATTTTCGTTTTGATTAATGCCTATCCTTTGGCCTTGAAAGCAAGACCTCATCCAGTTCAACATACCAGGATCAGAAACAAGTACAAAGTTGATTTCTTAAAATATCATGTTGCATAGTTAGGACTGGAGAGATTTCTCAGCATACAGTCCCTGAAGGGAATCAATGTTCTCCGTGTTCTTGCTGTGGCTCACATGACTTAAATGTTAATAACGCGCACAATAGCTGTTTGCATGGACGCAATTCACTGTTGCTTGAGTGTAACTTGTAAGAGACGTACATTCAAATTAGAGGTTCACTGATTTGTCTAGTGTTCTGGCTTTTTCTATTGAAGTTTTATTGCATCGTGTCAGAGTTCTATTTCTGAACTTTAGCCTCTAAATGACAGGCGGGCTTTGCTTCTTGGAGGCAAATATCCACGTCAATCCTCAGGAGCCCTGCCCTCCATCCACCTCCAGCGTCGACTGGGAGCAGAACTTCTTCCCACGACGTCAAGTTCTTGGCTATTTGTTGTTTGGCAAATTCTGATCTTACAAAACCAACTCTACTCAACAATCTAGTTCTAATAGCTATCAGGTTCCTTTTGATAATATGATCAGTAAGAATTTAGAGGCGCGTTCATCCTAACTTTATAAAAATGCAAAAGATTTTCAAATTAAGGGCATAGATTTGAAACCTTTTGCAGACAGCATTGTGATATGCTGTCTAACAACGTGATATTTATATACTTGAATCTTTTAAATTTAAAGGAGACCAGAGAGAACCCATTTTAAGCTTGAACTTTAAATATAGTAAAACAATAACATTAACATGGCTCTCACACAGAAACGAGTGTAGGAATGCCATATGTGGGAAAAACAACTGCTCAGTTTAGTTTATATCAAAAATACAGGAAACATCCCTCTTTACCTTCACATAATTTTATTTTGGCTGCAGACTTTATGTAAATTAACAAAGATAAAAAGTGATGGTAAATCTACTAAGCCACTTGGTGTTTGGCCAACCTCCTTTCAGGGCCCCCCTTAGCAGCTGAGATGCTGGTGGAGTTAGTCTGGCCTTAGCCCTGGGCCTTGTATTTTTTAGAAGGTTATTCAGGTGATTCCAACATGCAGTCAAGGTTAAGAACCATGGCTGAACAGGAGGTGGCAGCCAGGTGGGCCAGTTGAAGAATTGAGCCATGTACCAGGTTATGCCTTGATTTAGCAAGAAAAGCATTTATTTTGGTGATCCAGATGGTTTTCTGGACCTCAAACTATCGAGCAGAGTTTGGATATTGGGCAGAGAATGCAATTCTTTATTTAGGTTGGGAGATCTTCTCCCAGGCAATTTAGACAGAAGAGGCAATTTCACTTCCGTGAGAGCTTCACGGTCCATGTGGAAACGGCAACACCTTTGTTAGAAAAGAAACATGTTCAAATCAACATGGGCAGAATTTCTTTTCAAATACCAGAGCCCCAACTTTCATGTTGTCTCCAGCAAACTGAGTGTAAGATTGTTGGAGGGCTGGGCATTGGTTGATGTTTCATTTTTTTATCCTTGTCTTTCCAAGGAAAGCCAGGTCATGCTGCAATAGGGAAAACAGATGGTCAAAGGGGACTGTTGTACAGCAATCTGAATAGTTATTGTTAATCAAAGCCGAGAGGAGGTCAAAGCTTTAAGAAAGCAAGGTTTGGGGGAGAAGCAAAGATACCACTCAGAGCTTTAAAAGCCTTGGTTTTAGAAGGAAGAGACACTTGACAGCATAAGTAACAGCTTGATGGGAGATTTCTTCCACTTAAGTGCAGAGTCACAAGCCATGCAGGGACACAAACTGGCCCAGACCAGTCAGCCTCCAGGGAACCCAAAAGCCAGAAGATCTCCTCCTTCTCCCCACCGTTTTTAGTCTATTTGCCTTCCTCGACACAATTACGTCTCCACCAGGACTTCTACTTGCCAACTAGAGTGTGGGTCGACATCACACTCTAGTAGAGTGTGTCTAATAGAAATATGACGCGAGCCACATGGGTAATTTAAAATTCTCTAGCAGTCATATTAAAAAAGTAAAAAGAAACAGATTAATTTTAATATTTTATTTAACCCCTTATGTCCAAAATAATTATTTCAACAGGTAAACAATTATTAATGAGCTATTTAACATTCTCTTTTTTGTACTCTTTGAAATCTTGTGTATATTCTATGCTTACAGCATATCTCAATTTGGCCCCTTCGTTTTAATGGGAAATAATTAATAGTTAGGTCCCATACAATTTACAGTTGAAAGGTATATTCACATGCCCAAGTTGTTTCAATTAGACTTCAAAGTCTTCCAGTAAGTGAACTGAGGGTCAGTTTTTAAATTTAAATTAATTAAAATAAAAATTTAATTCCTCTGTCACAACCATCATGTTTTGAGTACTCAATAGTCACATGTGACTAACAGCTACCATACTGGACTACTGGACAGGACCCGTGCACACTGTACCATGTACCTGGTCCTGAGAAAATAATGTTTTAGGAGTGGCTGGGGATTTTTATACTTTCCACATGTCTTGGGTATACAGTTGGTGCTCACCTTATGTGTCTTATTAAAAAGTAGGACTTGAAGGAGCTATACTCCTAAGAAGCAGTCTAAACTGACGTTTTGATTTTTCTCTTGAGATAGACCCTCATGTCTCTTTTTGAATTGGTTCAGCACTCAGAGTGTAACCGAGGGCCCTCCAGGACCAGTTCATCCGCCCCCATCTCATCAACAGAGTAATAAGACTGATTTTTCAGGAACTGAGACCTCTTACCCAGTTCATGTCAGTTGAGACCACCAACCCATCAACTGGGCCTGTGCAAATGCTCCATAAGTGACCTTTTTGACGTCAAGGAGCTAAAAATTCCACCCTCAGATCATGGTAATACTGCCATTTTGTGAACTTGCGTCTTCTGAAGAGTCATGAAGCCTGACTACGCTCACGCAGATCCTCACTTACCTCACTTCTTACCTCCAATCATCTGTCGCCACACTTCAGAACACCTGCCTTTCATCCCATAAATTGTACCCCTAGCCTGGATCAGGAAGGCAGATCTAACGGTACACACTCTCTGTGTCCTTGCAGATCAATCCAGCAATAAAGCTGATTTCTTTTCCCCAAAGCTGATGCTGTAATAATTGGCTTTTTTTATGCACATCAGGCAAGAGAACCCCGATTTGTGTGGCAACAAGAGTGCAGAGGGGTATGATGACTTATCAACCTCTAAACCTTTATAAAGTTAAAAAAATACAATACTGCCTCTGCTTTCAAAATAAAAGAACTCTTCATTTTCAACACATTTGCTGTTTCATTGCACATGGAATTTATACTGTGATGCTTCAAGGTGAAATAAGGGCTATTCCTCTCCACCATACTCCACTTTCCCTCAGTAAGAGGAAGCATATTTTTATTTTATGAATCATAAATATAAGAATTAGCTGGTAAAGCAGCCAAATTGATCTGGGGGTGGGGATACAAGCTATCAAAACATAAACATCTTGCACGGTGTGTGTAATTGATCTAAACTACCTTTGATTTTCCATTTGTACCAAGCTCGAATTGTTCTCTTTGAATTTCAAAGGCCATTTGTAAAACGGAGAGCCAATTCTACAAGATTGTTTTAGGTTTTCTTAAAGTAGCTTCCACAGTCTTAAAATCTTATTTTTCTACGTCAAACTTTGCAACTCTCAATCACTTTTAAGCTCAAACATGTTCACTAATATTATGCCCAAATGCACAGGGTACGGTGTTTTCAGTCTTTGATATCAGGAAGCACTTTGTACAATCAGATGCTTAATCAATCAAAGTCTGAATTAACCATAAAAAAGAAAAAGAAAGAAATATTCAAAGAGATAAGGCTTAGTTTTTATAGATCATCAACTCAAACCAACAGCTAAAAAAGCCCGCTAAATTTTACAGCAAATGATTCATCCAGAATATAATCATATTAGACTTCGGATCCTGGAACAATTGTGTGAAACCAGATTTTAGTGTTCACAGTGCAAAGCAGCTTAATTAATGCTCTTTAAACGGAAATATCACATATACTCAAGCTTCTAATTTGGATTTCACTACTTTAGAATTTGTGAAAATTCGGAGAAAGGTTGGGTTGAAATTGACTTGAGATTTGCTAATAGATAAACAGGATTTTGAAAGCAGTGGTTAATTTACTGAAGAAAACAAACTATTGTTGAGGATTTAAAGCACATTACTTTCTGTTAATGTACAAATGGGTCTTCTCTATGCTTCCAAATAAGCCCTTTAAGACATTTCCTTAGTAACGGTTCTGGCCATGTTTTTGAACTAAGTCTGCAACTGAAGTCAACAGACCTGAATTTCTTTCAAAATAGTACTTGGATGATTCCTAATTGTGATTAGCCTTCTCCCCAATTAATCTTCACTAGTAAGTTATGATTGAATGTAAACAAAGTGTGACAGTCCTGCAAGAGGTGGAGATGCTTAGGTACTTCAGAAAATAAGTGACAGGAGTAGACAACAAAGGGAAGAGGTGGGGTGTCTCAGCCTTACTACCATCTGTGCCTCATAAAGGCACTTTAATGACAAGTCCTTTCTTCCTGGAGAATTTAAATGTGACACATGAAGTACAATGCTCCATCTGTGAGCCAACTTTTTATTTTTTCCTGATCTTATTTGGACTTCAGTTTAAAGGGGTGGGAGTAGGTGGGGGAGGAAAAGAAGAAGAGAAGCAGAGAGAAGAAAACAGTGGTGACTTCGTAGTCTCATAACCCAAAATGTCTACGTTTCAATAAAAAATTACTCATAATACCAAGAACCAGGAAGATCGCCAACTGAAGGAAAAAAGAGAAAATCAATAGGTGCCAACACCACTATGACAGACATGTTAGAATTATCCGGTAAAGGTTTTAAAGCACTCATGCTAAAAATGCTTCAATAAGCAATTGTGAACATGCTTGAAATCAATGAAAATAGAAAGTCCTAGCCAAAAAAAAAAAAAAGAAAGAAAAGAAAAGTGATCCATAAGAAAGCCATTATATAGGCTACTCAACCTCAAATTTGAGTATTAAAATTTTAATTTTAACATATCTGAAATTTTAAGAGTCAGCATTAAGAGGAATTCTAGAGAAAGAAGTGTAGCTATGTATTTTGTTCTATCTACTGAGGTTGCTAAATCACTCATACATCAAGGAGTCATAACTTCTTAAAACATCCTAATGAATTTTTGAAATGATACAGAAAATTTCCCATACACACCTCCTGCATAATTTTAGTCTGCAAATGGGCAGAGTGGATAGACGCTGATAAAGATGCCAGCTTCTAGCGCAACAGGTAGCAGTTAAGGTCGTGGGGCTATAACTGAGAGAACTGGTGACAAGAGTGGAGACGCTCCTCCGGAGAGCTCTGCTCTGTTATATTAATTAGCTAATTAATTCACCAATTAATGCTTCAGAAAGTTCAGCAGTGTGACACCACCGTGAAGACCATTAGCTTGTGCATACTTCTCTTCACCCTGGAGTCCTTGGAGTTAGCAATGAGGCTCACTAAAAAGATGAAAAAGGCTAAAAATTAAGACCACGATGTGGAGTTTTTCAAGAAACTATGTTTTGTGACCCAAGCCACGACAAGTATTTCTTATACTACCTACATTTGCAGCTGCGCTACAACCACGGAATACAGCGATTGATAGATTTACTGCTGAGAGGTATTTTCAGGAAAAGGTTAAATTGTTTTCCGTTTACTCCCTTAAAAAGTCAGAGAAATCTTTTATTATTTTTGAAGGATTTTTGTTAAAAAGTGACTGAAAATAGAAAGATTTCTTTGTACTCAAGAAAGGGTTAATTTTGAATGGTCTTAAAATGTTGCTTCTTTCCAGAAAACTATTTTCCCCAATGACACCTAATAATTCAGTTGCTCCTGCAGGCTGAAGCAGCCTGTGGCTTGACTCGGAAAGTCTCACCGTGGTTGACTCTTCTGTTTGTTTGGTGTGTATCCATTTCTCCTGCATGTCCATTACGTTGCCAAACATATGCTAGAAATAAAAGGGACTCGAGTGAAAGTGACGACACACACCTTACTTGCCTTCTATCTTTCTGTGACGGAAATGGGGTGGGATGGGGCCCCAGAGAACACAGGTGCGCAGGGTAGGGAGCAGCTTGCTCAGGAATCCCCACACTGATGCAACAGGCAAGAGAACCAGCTTCCCTTGAATGTTTCTATTGTACAATTAGGTGCCCTGTAAAACAAAGATTATGATGCATTCCAAATTTGCTGGCCCTACATCGCTAACGCTGCTGTGTAGCATATTTACATAATGACAAGATAATCTCAGAAGAGGACAGTCAGGAACACAATCTTGATTCCTGTTCAAACAAAGAATAGTGGTGGTGAAACAGATTACCTTCCCTAAAAGTTTAAATTCCTAAGTGGTACCTCAAAGATGATTAATTTGTTTTCCCCTATAAACACTGAAGCTGAAAAATCAAACTACTCAATCTGTTGGTATATTAACATTCATAATTGTGTTTATTGAAACACATGGTCATTTACTTGATGAAAATGTAATATTGGCTTTGAGGTATTTTCATCTGTGCAGACTGTCTTAATGATATGACTATATTATGCTAATGGTCACTTTGCAAAAATGCAAGTTATAAAATGGCAACAGAATGTTGCTGTTTTATGCCATTTTTCCAGTAGAATCTCAATGATATATTAAATCAATCATATTTACTATACTTCTAGGAGAAATTTTACTGAACAATTATCATCGTTATTTAATAGACTTTTCGGAAGATCTAGCTGGAGCCTGACATGACTGATGCGTTTCACAATCTCTAATATGGAGATGTTTAAGGCTCTTTCCACTCTGATTGCATTATTTTTGAAATATAAACAAAATTAAAATTCCTTCCAAACTGGCAACAATACAGTTATTCATTTAAAGTTTTAGTCTTTTGTGTATGAATCATGAATCCTTGAATTCTATGAATTTTTGTTCCCTGGTACTTAAGCTTTGTCTGTATTTCTATAATTTGGAATCATTTCAGGAAATTAAATATTCACTTATGTTTTCTTACCATTAAATAAAGTTTGAAGACCAACTGCCTTTTAGAATCCAGACAGACTAAATTTTCAGTAGAAAAAGATGCTTGAAATGGGACTGAAATATTTAAGTATAAATAGAAAACTATTTTAAAATTGCTAAATCTATTCTTTTCCCTTGTTCTCAGAGATGAGCATAGTTACAGCAGTTATTAAATTAAAACGAACACTACTATTAATATAGATATGTAGAAATAAATATAGCATTCTGCATTATCACTTAGATTGCCCTCCTTCCATCTGAGAACTGGTTGCACTATTTTACTTATCTATGACAAGTCGTCTTTATCAAAATTTTATTCAAAATCTCTAAGACTAATTGCTTATGTTTGTTCTGTTCCTCATGAAGTAGAGGGAAAATGCTCTTCCCTTCTTAAAAGATTGCCACTTACTAGCTGGATGACTTTTGGTAAATTATTTCACCTGGATGTTAACTCCCTTCTCTGTAAAGTGGGTGCCGTCAGACATCCACCTCTCAGGGTGTGAAGAGCAAATGAGTGATGCATGTCAAACTCCCAGCACAGCATGTGGCACATGTGAAGTGAAAAATAAGTGTTTCTTTTTTTTTAATTTTTATTTATTTATTTTTTCTGAGGAAGATTAGCCCTGAGCTGACAACTGCCAATCCTCCTCTCTTTTTGCTGAGGAAGACTGGCCCTGAGCTAACATCCGTGCCCATCTTCCTCTACTTTATACGTGGGACACCTACCACAGCATGGCTTTTGCCAAGCGGTGCCATGTCCACAGCCGGGATCTGAACCGGCGAACCCCGGGCCACCAAGAAGCGGAATGTGCACACTTAACCGCTGCGCCACTGGGCCGGCCCCTTTCTTTTTAGTAAAAATAAAAAATTAATGGTAAGTTTGACCAATTGATCTGTGCATTATAATTTCTGAATTACAGTTATGATTTAAAGTAATCTGTTTTCTTAAGTGTGTGCTGTTTTAGTGATTTTAGGATTGATGGTTTTTAAAAGTGCATATCATTATATGGATTAGTAAAGATTTCTATTTTTTTATATATCATTGAAGCCAAATACTTGAAAATACAAAATTTATCGACACATAAAAATTCCACTTATATCTCATATTTATGTATGAATATCTTTTTTGTATTCTTCAAAATTTCAGATGACTTGAAACATTCTTGCTTCAATTTGAATTATCCCCATTTGGGACTTGCTCAAACAATCTTCTAGTCAAAACCTGGATGATGGCATATGGTTGAATGTAGGAAATATTTTCAGTTAACCTCTTTTAGTTGCATAATGGTTTTCAGCTAAAGCAATTGCCATGAACTCTGTCCACATTTTCTAGGTCACCACATTCAAATACTAGAGCACTGCCTGCATATACTGTACTCCTCATGTTGAAGAGCAAGGAATGTGTATACCTTTGTGAAATAGGGAGCGTAGAACTTTCTGCAAGCACAGTCGATGAAAGTTATCATGCTTTGCCCTGAATTATTAATTGCCTTTGTATATTGCACGATACTAGCTAGCTGGGAAGTCTCTTTATGACTCAGATCTCGGTCCTGTTCTTCTTTCCCTCGCAGTAGCTGCTCCTGAAATTTTATCTGGTCAATTGTCACATAAAGGACATGCCTTATGTATTGACAAGTGGCTGAATGAAAACAGAAGTTCTGCCAAACGCTAAGATTATCTGTTGATAATTATTTCTCTCAGTATTCTCAAAGATTCAGAAATTTAAACATATCCAAACACACAACTTTCTGTTTTCATTACATAGATTCAGAAAGTAAAGCAAAGGGATGAGGCTTTTTTCCAGACAGTCACGCAAGAATAACGGCTTTAGCTCTTCAATTTGCCTCTTCACCTCATTTGTCTAAGACATTGCTTGGAGGAGGGGGTGAAAATTTACTAAGATTTGGTATTATATTGATTACTTTTAAAACTAGTAAGATATATACACTTTTTGACAATTTTCTCCAGGAATCTTTGCTGAAGGCCTAATTGAATTTGAAGCCTTAGGTAGTGCTATTTTTATTTATTATCCCATGAATTCACCTAGATTACATTTAAAAACTTTACAAGTAATTTTTCTGAGTGCAAGCCTCAGATAGTTTCTCTCATAAAGCCATGGGGCTTAATTTCCAACTGATACTGGAGAAGATTTATGATGCTACCTTCTGATCGTCCAAATCAAGAATCTCGACACCGTCTTGGACAGAGTCCTAGAGATTTGATCCGAATACCTGTTCCACCTTCCCATTCCTTTCTATCCTCGCTCAACACTTCTCTCTTGGATTACAGCCTTCATCTGATCTCCATTCAATTCATCCTTTCCACTGTGACCAGAGTAATTTTTCTTAAACACAAATTAGCCCATATTCCTCCCCTACTTAAAATCCTTCAGTTCCTCACAAGAGCTTTTAGGATGAAGACCCAAACTTCTTAGCTTAACACACAAAACCCTTGGTGTAAGACCCGTGTCTTACCTTCTCCATGGATCTCCCTCCATTCATCCTCAAGCACTCTTCACAAGAGCTATATGGAAATGCTTGTAGTAACTCAGACACTCCCCACCCTGAGACAGGCTCCTTCCTGTGCCCTAGACTAGTGGTTCTTACCTGGGGGGCACTTGGCATTCCAGGTGATATTTAGCAATGTCAGAAGACATTGGTTGTCACACTGGCACCTCATGGGCAGAGGCCAGGGATGTTGACAACATCCAAAAGGGCACAGCATAGCCCCCTCACAATGAGGAATTATCCTGTCCAAAATGCCAAAGATGAGAAACTCTGCCCTGGGCCAACCTTTATGTCTTTACCCACCTTCTCCTACTCTTCATTTAAGACTCAGCTCAAGAGTTGCTGCCTCTGGAAATATTTCTTTCACACCATCTGGTCTCATTTTGATTTACCTCTTCAGTCCTTAATTACTACTTTATAGACCCCACTGCCACAACTCCTACCATAGTTACTCTTCTTATTAACTTCTTTTCTCCCCTGTAGATTTAAGAATACTTTGGAATATAATCACCAGAATCTATTCGGTGCCCAAGAAATGTTTATTGATTACACAAATGAATAAAGATAATTAGGGCGAACTGGCCTACCTATGAAAGTTAATGGCAAGATCAAGTGACTGTAACAGACTTGAGTCCCTGTTAGCTATGTTTTCTTACTAATAAAATGCCTTTGGGACAGAGCAGAATTTTCACCTATTTAGAAATTCACAGGGGAAAAATAAGACATTACTAAAATAAACTAATTTTGGGGTTATGACTATGTACTCATTTTCCTAAAGTTTCAATTTTATGTTGAAAACAGAACAACTCTAAGTGTGAATAATGGACAGTCTGCAATGTAAATAATGGATCACAGTTTCGTCCGTGGCTAAATATCACTATTCATGTATTTACCAAATATTTACAAGTGCCTGCTATATGTCAGGTACCGTGCTGGTACTGGAGGATAATGATGAGAAAAAGCCCTGTGCCTGCCCTCATGGAGCTACAGGCGAGTGGGAAAGACAAATAATCTGATGATGTCATAAATATAGAATTACAAACAGTGATAATTACTATGAAGAGAGGGGAAGGTGTTAGACCTTCTAAGGGGCAGAGGAGAGTATGGCTGATCTATTTTAGAGAGTCAGCGGGGCTTCCAGAGAGTGACACTTTGGGAGCGTGGGGTGGGACGGGAATGCAGCAGGCAGTAAAAGAGCTTACACCAAAACCTGAGGTGGTAGCAGGTCTGGTATGTTCTAGGAACTGAGAGAAGACCAGCGTGGCTGAAATTTTGGAGGAAGGGGATGGCTGGGAGTGTATGGGGCTGGGAAGGTGGGCAGGACCTTTTAAGGTAATGTTAAGTGTTTAGGACTTCAGGCTAAAAATATTTAGGGGAGCCCTTTACGTGTATAGTCACTCCTATTACAAAAGTTCAAAGTAATGGCATTTGAGGTACACTTTGTTAAAATAAACAAAAAGTAACTATTAGAACAGTTAAATCTTTTCCCCAGGTTGGTTTGTGGATTGGAATTTTGCGTAACCGTGTTAGTTTCCTAGGGCTACTATAACAAATGACCACAAACTTGGTGGCTTAAGCAATAGAAATGTATTCTCTCACAGATCTAGAGGCCAGAAATCAGAAAGCAAGGTGTCAGTAGGGCCGCGCTCCCTCTGCAGGCTCTAGGAGAAAACGTTCCTCGTTCCTTCCAACTTCTAGTGGCTCCTGGCATTCTTTGTCTTGTGGCAGCATAGCTTCAATTTCTGCCTCCCTTTTCATGTGGGTCTTCACGTGGCCTCTTCTCTGTGTCTTTGTCTGTCAAGTCTCCCTCTCTTTTCTCTTATAAGGACACCAGTCTTGGATTTAGGGTCAACTAGATCCAGGAAGATCTCATCCCAAGATCCTTAACTTAATTATATCTGCAAAGACCATATTTCCAATAAGGTCACATTCACAGGTACCAGGCTTTAAGACTTGGACGTATTTTTTGGGGGGACACAATTCAAGCCACTAAAATAATGTTTATTTCAAACAAGTTATTGGACTTGTGAGTTACTGCTGTATTATTTCTTAGAATATTCATATCAATTCTCTTCATCCGTTCACCACCACGAAAGAAAATAGCTGCTACAGGGAGGCAAGCATTAGACTGAATGTGGGTCTTGTTCTGGCTGGGCCGCTATATGCTGTGTGACACGCAGCCTTGGTGAGCTGTATTTCCGTACCCTTAAAATGAGGAGTTACACTCTACATATATTTCAGCTCTAAACATTTCTTCCATGGATCTACAGCTTCATGACTCTGTTCATGAGTCTTCTCACTTTTTCTTGCCAGTGCTGACTTTTTGGTCTCTGGTCCTCCTGTTTTAAAATACCTGCATCCTTCTCCTTTGGGTCAATGAGGAGGGTAGCAAAGTCCTCCTTGACCTATGCAGCTAGATTCTTACTCCAAGTCCCAGTTGGTCGATGCTAGCCTGTGGCTCACCAAATCCTTGCATAGAGACAAACATGTATATATATTTTTTGAGGAAGATTAGCCTTGAGCTAACATCTGCTGCCAATCCTACACTTTTTGCTGAGGAAGACTGGCCCTGAGCTAACATCCATGCCCATCTTCCTCTGCTTAAATGTGGGACGCCTACCACAGCATGGCTTGCTAAGCGGTGCCATGCCTGCACCGGGGATCCAAACCTGAGAACCCTGGGCTGCCGAACCGGAACGTGCGAACTTAACCGCTGCTCCACTGGGCCGGCCCCAAGACAAATATTTTTATAGGGGACTATTTTGTTGAGGAATGAAACAGTATGGTATCTGGGGCAAGTCTTTTCTCGTCTTATTAGAAGATTAGTCCCCAGGTGAAGTTAGTTTGACACTTGCAGTTAAAGAAACGTGAGTTGGTTAGAAGGAGGTGTGAACAAGCAGAGAGAAAAGTTTCTGATCCAGCTGAATTATAATGAAAACAAGCACTGCTGTCGAGCTGAAGATAAACATGACTCACCAACAGTAAAATGTTGTTGAGATAAGCTAAAACCCTTACTATCTCGACAGCAGCATCATTATTAGCCAAGGTCTGGTGTAACATAGCGTAGATGCAGACTCAAAAGAGGGTATGAAGGATGCCTATTATATCTATTTATCATAAAAAAGTAGTTAGAATTCCAACTACTGGTAACGTTAGTTTTTCTACTGAAAGGGCTTCTCTCTCTCTATGTCTGGGGTTTGAGTTCAAGCAGTCATCCGACTCTGCTGGCGTTTAATGAGGATCTCAAACGTGGGAGATGGAGCCTTTCAGTCTTTGTAGGTGTCTATGAAAGACCCAGAAACGTGAATCTGGCAATGTACCAAAGGGAAAGAAATAATTGGAAAAGAGATGTAAAGGGAGAAGAAAGACAACTATTAAGAAGCTGAATTCTGGTAGAATTACGAGGGTATTTTTACAACACTCAGTGTATTTTTAGATGGCTTCATAAACCCCAACACAAAATGCATCAAGAAAATTACAAAAGAGCACAGTCCTTTGTATGAGATTCTGTTCATAGGAAAAGAAAAAGAAGATTTGGCCAGCAGCAGGAATTCGTTCCACCTAGCTCTAAATGGAAATCACTTTTAAAGCAGTTAGGAAAAAATTTAGCCAGGTTCCCAAACAATATAGCATGTTCAGCGCAAAGGCTGATTCATGGAGCTTCCGCCAGCAAATCATTATTCTTGCACTGTGAGGGGGCAGGTGTATTGTTCCCAGTTATAGGAAAGCCAGGGAAAAAGAATATGATCGTCAGGAGAAGAGCTAAAGAGACTTCATTTATAGATTATATTGACTCGCTAGTGTGAATGAAAAAAGAAATCCGTATCCAATGATTCAATTTTTTCTTTGAAGCATCTCTCAGATGTGAACCTTCCTCTCCTTGACTTCCGAATGTGTCTTCATGCAGTCCCTTACTTCTTGCTCACCTGCATTGCCATCATAGGCCCCTGGGGTTCTCCAGCTGGTGTGCCAGACATTTGTCCATGGCACTTAGCACCATTCCTACCTCCCTCGATGCTCTCCCCATAGCACAAGGACTGGCAGTGTGGGAACATGTTTCCCCAAATCCCTTGCCAACAGAGTTCTACCTTAGATCCTACCTGTGAGAAGCCTCTGTGTGAGATTTGGAAGGTGGAAAAGAAGTACATGTGTGGGCAGTGGTCTAGACGTCTGGGTTTTGGGACGTCCAAGCTTTGGTCATTGCCTCTAGAAGTTCTTTTATGGACGCTGCAGGCAGCTGTGACCATTCCTGGAAGTTTCTTGCAAGTCCTAAGCTGGAGGGCAGAACCTGTGTCTAATTTCTTGGTGGCCAGTGGAGAAGCTGAGAGTCAGCAGTGGTCTTCCTTGACCGCGATTATTCCAGCCTTTCCATCATTTTTGTAAGCATCTAATACCCTACACTAAGTCTCTTCCTCCTTGAAATAGCTAGAGTAGGTTCTATTTTCCTGGCTGATTCAGCTGTCTCCTGATGTCAGTTCCCTCTCTAGTGCCCAGAAATCACCTAGCATGGCTCCTTGTTCCACAGGTGAGGTCCAGAGACACTAAGTGACTTGTTCAAAGTCACTCAATCACTTAATTATAGACCCAAGCCAAGAATCCCTATCTTCTAACTTCCAGGTTGGCGCTGATTTCTACTGTATCACACCTCTCCGCTTTACAGACCATCTCCTAATGTTCTTGCATCCTTTTCTATACCACATTTCATTGCATCTATGATGCCACAATTATAATTGTTTTACGAAAAACCTAAGGAAAACACCACCAAATAAACTAACTCGATACATTTTATCACTTGAAAATTTTATACTTATTGAAAGAACTTATTTATACTCATTGAAAATTTTGACAAAATATACTTATTGAAAAAAATTTTATACTTATTGAAAGAACCCTTTTTGACTTGATTCTATGTAGATTTTTAAAATAGTTTATCACACACATAAAACAGGAAACACAAGCAAAATAAATGGTTAAGATATTTCTGAAACTTCCTTCACCTTGAGTCTGACTCTTTGAATTACATTTTTGACTAAGAGTCCTTAATGTCCTTTCTTAAAATATAAGTTTTAAAATATAAATCTCTGTGCCATCAAAAGATAAGGTGATACAATATTTCTTAAACAAATCTATAAAGCAACTACAATGCTTTGGCGTTGGGCTCTTGTGCCACTCTGCGATGACACAGAGTTAGACTTCTTTTTCTATTCTTGCTTCCAATATGTGGTTAAACACATCTAATGCTCCATCTCACCTATTCTCTCCCAAAACAATTGGTTCCTGGGGATAAGGAGAGAGCTCCATTATTGTCCCTGGAATTTTCTTGCAAGAAGCTGACATGCATTCTTCAGGTTTTGATGTTTACATGCATGCGAGCAATGCCTGCTATGTCACAACTGCCACCTGGCTGAAAGTGACTGTAAAATGTCACCGAATCTGAGATGCATCCCAACTTCAGAAATATTACCATATGAAAACGTGTGTGTCACAAAATTCATCAGATCCTATTTTAAGTTCTATTTCTTCAGTATGTACGTATTTTCAAGGTATAAAATGGCATGTAATTGTTTTTAGTGTCCTAGACTACAAATGTAAGGGTAAATGATATTTGTTAAAATATCATTTTTCCTTAAACTGAAACTTACGCCTTGTGTATTCATAACCCTACTGTTTTAAAGCAATTTATTGTTAATTTAATGTCTATAATATATTAACATCTATAGCTTTAATTCATGTTTGTACCCAGTAGACAGTTACTGTTCTCATATTACCAGGCATAGTTGCGTCCAAAGAGATTCACTCTCATACCTAGCAAGAATTCCTCTACCTCCTTGAAGGCCTAAAGATTTCTGTGGTATCTATGTATGGATGGTAAGGCTATGGCAATGGAAATGGCAAAATCTTGTTTTGTTTGAGGAAAATAAGTCAAAGAAATTTAGTTCTTAAAGGGGATATACTCACCATCTCTGCTATTTTTCTCAGAAAATGGGTTTATGTTCTGCTTATTCATAACCAGTACCTGCTTCTCCAACATTTGGCTGAGCTGAAAATGTAGCCTAGCAGTCAACAGGAGCTCGCTGATCTGAGAGCACATTATAGGACATGAAATAACTCATAAAGAGCATGGTGCCCAGCAGATGCATTTCTGCCTGTCATTTAGCCTTATCTTTTCTTCTCTCCAACTAACTATTTGGTCTGCCTGGTGCCTGGCAAATAGTAGGCAATCAATGAATGATGATTCCCTTCTATCTCCCAGTCTTGCTTCAAAGTTCGAGCAGGGCAAATATTTGGGCTGAGATGACCTTTTCTTCTTTACAACTTGTCTACAGTTCTGAAGAAAGTGGGAACTCTGTCACCCATTACCTGAGATTCACACATTTGTTGAAGGTCCTAAGTGGAAGCAAGATTCATCCTAGCATGTTTTGACTTGAATGGGTACCTGGGGCTCCTTTGGCCTGAGGTTTCTATGGAGATCTGCTTCTGGATCAGTCTGGCTCTAGGACTCTGGGAGAATTTCTAGAAGGGAAGGCAGACGTGAGACTTCCACAGGGAGTCCTTGGCATTCCTCAGAGCCCTGTGGGTGGCCCCTGTGAGCCTCTTCTTCACTGAGGGCCATCTGGCCACTCAGTTGCTCTGTATTTCCCACCAGGATTCAGGCCAAGTGCCCCAGACATCATTCAGACCACCATGGGCCTGTTCTAATTGTTACTGTGGAAAGGACCTTAGGATATCTGCAAATTGACCATTTGCTATTCTGATTTTTCTTGTATACACATCATTTGACATTGGAAGGCAGTATAGTGGAGTGGTCATGATACATTCAGGCTTTTGAGTCATACAGATAAGTTCCAGTCCTGGCTCTGTTACCAGAGTTATATGACTTTGATCAAACTACTTAACACTTTAGTTTCATCCTTTGCAAAATGTGAAAAATGCTTATTTCATGGGGTTTTTGTGAGGATTGAATGAAGTATATATGCAAAGTGCTCGGCACATAGTAAGCTCCAAAAAAAGACAGTTTTATCGTTGACTAACATAACATTTTAAGACCCTAATTCAGCATCATTAGCTCATCTGTTGTATTGCCACTTAATCAAGACTATTTCTAAAGTGTGAGCAAATATTAATTTCCCAGAAACTCGATTGTCTACTTCAGTTCATTTTCTTTAACCAAACTGAAACTAAGTCCTGTGGCATGATTGATCTCACCAGAGTGATTCTGCATATCCCAAACAAGATCCTTCCATCTGCTGTTCAGCCCCATCTGTTCTTGCCTCCAGCTGATCCAATTTCATATCCAGTTGGTAGATGGCCACCTGAAAAAAATCTCCACTATGTTCTGACATCCTAAAGAAACCTTGAGAAAAATTCAGCATAGAGAGTTCGGTCACTTGGACAGCCCAGTAAATTATTTTAGAGGAATTGGGGAACTTGCCACATGGTGCCGTTGGCGGTGGTGAAATTAAATCAAATTAAAGTCAAATTAGAAAAAATAAAAACTCGTGCCTAGCAGAGTGCTGAACACATCACAGACCCTCAGTCCTCGTGGACTGACTTTACTGTTTGACATTAGAAAATTATGATACTTTAGGTGATTAGAGGAACTAGGACATTTAAGACTTTAATTACTCCCTCACAAAATGTACTCTGGATGGCACTAAGCTGAGCTGCCGCATCGGCGAGCATTTATGAGGAAAGGGACGTTTTTTCTGTGTGGTGTAGCACGCTGCAGCAACAGCAGCATTGAGCATCACCCCGAACAATTTGCTTGTTACATCCCAGATGTTGTGATAAGCACTTTGCCTTTATTACCTTCATCTATTTCTTCCAATTCAGATTCCATTTATTACATGATGCCTATCATTTTATGTGCCACTTCCTCTCCCCAAAACTGGACATAGCAGTGATTTTAAGAATCATCCTAATTAAAATGAGAAATATGCGTGTCATAAAATGGAAGAATACAGTAATCCATGATTCCTTACATCATCTCTATGAGGCTCATTTTACAAATGACGCAATTGAAGTTTAGAGATAGTAAATGAAATACCTAAACCCACCCAGCTAGGACACAAGGTAACCTGGCCTGAAATCTAGTTTTGTCTGCTCCCTAGAACCTAAGAATAGCAGGGCAGCTGTGTTCTTTGAGGAAATCTCCCTCACCGCCTCTACTCTCCAGTAACAGAAACATGCTCTATCTTCAATTTAATAAATGATGGGTTTAATCCAAGGAGGCATTTTGTTACTTGCCTCATGAGGACAACTGGTCAGCAACCTCCCCAGCAATTTTCCCTCGGCCTCTTTTAATCATCTTCCTTCACCGCCGCCTTGGGCTCTGTGAGGATACAGCCGGCAATACAGAAGCTACCTGTTTTTTTCTTTTCCTGTGGATCTAAGATCCCCAAACTCTCAATCCAAAGCTTGGAGAGAAAAACTTCCCAGATGTCAATAATATATTTAATCATTTTACAAATCTCTCTCCTCTTTCCTCCACTAAATACACAGAAGTTAGCGCTTGAGAAGTTTACAAGCTAATTTGTTTAGTAAATTTAGTGGCCCACTCTATTTAGAGTAAAATATTCATGTAGTCAACAAGTAGTTATTGAACACCTGCCGTGTGCCAGGCTCTGTGCTAAGCACTCTACATTTATTGTGTACAATTTACACAACCACTCAATAAGTTTTTTTTTTTTCTTCTAGGGATTGACAAAGCCATGCAGCCACGGAGGGCTTGACAGGATTCAGAAAGAAGTCAGGTTGACTCAGAAGCCCTTGTTCCATCTACTTCCCCACCACGGACGGAGCAAAAGAAGAAAACATTTAGTACCAGGATACTTTTCATCAAGAGTAAGTAATTACTGAAGTTATTACTGACAAAAACTTCAGCCCTTAAAATTTATTCAGTTTTTACTTAAAGGACATATCCACCCAATGATATTCTTTCTTATTTCTTGATAAGACCATAATAATGGCTGAAAGAACCAATTGGATTCATTAAAATTTACTATAATGGGAAATTCTTGCTGGTTCTATCAGTCAGTGATTTGGCTTTGAAGTCCAATTGATATCTCTGATAAAATAGAAGAAAACCTTGGAGAACAACACCAAATTGTTACTTTAGAGTCATTAGATTTGAATTTGATACGTCGATAATCAAATGTAGAGCATGGGCTATAGCTTTATAATTTCCATTCTCTGGCCAATATTAAACTGTAAATTAAGAGAAAATTCTTGATCACAATCAAATTGATTGGTTGAGGCTTAAGGGAATCTTTAAGTTAAACTAATGTCAAACAGGATGCAGAATTATAGAATTGTTCCAATTATAGAATCAGAATTATAGATTCCTAAAAATTGGATAAATTACAGGATTATAGCATCACTTACAAATTTTAAACCTTTGTTAAACTAGATCTTATGATTTTCTTTTATATTCCTTTCATTATGTCTATTAGAAATCTCAGGCAAAAAGTCCAGTTAATTCTTTCCTATTGCTGTTAAAACATTTTCTTAGTTTTCTTGGCTTCGGTCTTTCTCTCAATCCATCCTGCACATGACTGCCATTTTGTTCTTTGTGGAACTCATTATAACATATTCCACCTTGTAAACCTTCCATAGCTTCCCAATGCTTGGCTTGTAGGAGAATGCCTGCAACTTCTTGGCCTGACATGAATTGTTCCTTGTAATCCTGCCTCAAGGTTCTTCTACTGCTCCTCTGCAAAAACGAGGAACTGAAGTCAAAATGGCTGCCTTGAGGTACCGTGCAAAAACTTTGCCTTTCTAGACCTTTTTCATATTTTACATTCCATCTTTAATACCTCCCTCAATATCATCTGTCCAGAAAATCTTTCTTGGCCTCCCCAGTCTAGAGGGATTTCTGCAGCACAGGCTTGGAGCACTCTTTACCTCTTGCTTAGTGGCTGTCATCTCTTCTCTTGATCTTCTGCATATATATTTTCATCTTTCAGTTGGATGATAAACCCCTTGTGAAAGATATTATGCTTGTGTTTGCACATAGTGAGTAAACACTATCTATTGCTTACTATGTCCCAGCAGAAGTCTTATATCCCTTTATGATGTTCATTTTAAAATTTATTAAATATTATTATCATGCTTCAGAATTTTCTTTCTGAGTAACAATAATCCTAGTTTGTCCTCTCAAAACACACTTTTACAACAATTAATAATTCTATTCATAGCTTTATTATAAAGTTTCTTAAAGTTCTACCCAACTCTGCTAATTTAAGTTGTGAAGTGAAGTGTTAGATGCAATTATAATATGAAACAGATCAACTGAGTAAAGCGAAGGGACTTGTTTCAATAAATTGTTGGGTCAATACTCCATTAACAACTGACCTAATGCTACTAAAAACACTCATCAAAAGCAATGCTGAGTATATCTATACACTGCAAAAACCCGTAGAGACAAACATATATTGTTTGCCTCTTTCGATTTTCTTTTAACAACTAACCATATGAAATGGAAACAAGAATTATTTTTGTTTCCAAGGATAAAAGTAAACATAACTATTGAATCTGAATATTCTTAATGCTTTTTAAAAAATAAAAAATAGGGTAATATTAGGTTCAGATTAGACTCTTCAAGCAGCATTTCACCTTCAGTACAATCTGCGGTAAGTGAATTTACCAGTGCTTTGTGTATACTGTAAAATTACTTCCTATAACCTAATTCCGACACTTCCTGAGCTCATCTTAAGCAAAATTTCCTTCTCCTTGTCTTCCTTTCCCGTTATGGAAAGTGCTGGGTGGCCATTATGGGATCGTGTGACACACTTCCCTTGTTTCTGTTCTCCCCCCAGCAATTACCAAGAGCTCTAATTTTCAGTCCTGGCATGGCCAGTCATTTACTTCTCTTCCTTTCTAATGGTAATTAGAGGCTCTGTAATTTAAAAAAAGAGAAAGAAGCTAGTAAGAAGGGGCTTTTCTGGTGATATTATGCTTTGAGACAAATTTTCCAAGTATTAAGAATCTTACCATTCTATGTCCAAGATGGCAACAGCAAAGTCCAGGAAAATAATGGTCCAAGGGGATCCACAGTTACCTCTTGTGGTATTCATATTGGTGATAGACGTACCTAAGCTCTTTCCTTCTAGCTGAGACTTAGTAATAGGCATCATCTCCATAGTGCTTCATTTGTGGGGTAAGGAGGGCTAGAAACCATGAGGAAATTCTGTAGTTTCGTCCTCCATGCACCCACACACACTCAGACACAAGTTGGTTGTGGACTTGAACAAGCTAGAGAGACTTAGTCTCTCAGGACTTCTCCGTCATGACCGGGCTAGAGAGCTAGGCTTCTGGGTCCACATCTTAACAGACATGTGCCCTCCCTCTGCAGTATTGGAAGACAATGAGAAAGGAAGAAATTATATGCTCTGTGTAATCTCAAACACAAGCTTAAGAATTCCAGGAATTTGAAAGGCATTTTTTCAGTCTTTTGAGTAAAGCAGAGACTATGCAGTTAAACCTCTAAAGGCTTCACCAAGCTGTCAAAGTGAATGTCTGCTAAATAGAATCTTGAGACACTGAACATAGACTACTGGCACACAGAAAGCCTGGGTATTGAATGAAAGGTTTGCTGGTTTATGTAGATAAGCCATCCCCACATACCTTCCGAATGCCTTGATGTTTACTAGAAAGACAACACAAACCTCAGTCATGCCAGGGAGTCAGTAAATTATCCTTCTTATATTGAGTTATTTGCTGCTGTATTTATTTTTCTTTTTAAGTGTAACGATTGTTGGATTTTACAAATTAATATCAAACGTCAAAATATGTGGAAGAGACCTTTGCTACTTCACTCCTATTTTGTGAGAGTCTTTAGCCACGCCAGTGTTTTCTTTGTTTTAAGCTGTTCACCTGTGTGAACACTCTACAACTTCAATGATTTTTTGGCCCCTGCTTGCAAGTAATTGGTATTGATTTTGCAGGTTACTTCTAATGTGTTTAGTTCCTAAAAGAAATCTAACTGTACCCTTCTCATCCTCTAGTCCCCAGAAGAAAATAATATTTATAACTTCAGAGCAAATGGCAGTGTTACCGAACTTCCTTAGGCTAAAATTAGGGGTGCTGAATTCCTTCAGGGTGTGCGGCTTCATACCCGAAATGTGGTGATATGTTTTAAGCTCCCTATTATTTCAATTCAATGCGCTGATATATGGAGTATGGCGGGTAGTGGTTAACACTCCTTATGCTAGAGGAGTAAACAGTGTAGGAATCTCGTTTAAGAACAAGCCCTAGGGAGAGACAAAGAATAAGTCTACCTCTTAAATTTCCACGTTCAGCCGGGTGGGTCATTAACAACACTGGCACTAATAGCTTTCAGCAGCAGGGCGGCTTGTTGATTACAATTGGGTTTCTTGCAATTGTGGCAGCAGAAGGAAGAGGCAGGAACCCAAGCCTCCCTCAGAGGCAGAAAACTGGGGGAACACACATGAGTTCAACGTAGAAGAGAAAAGAAAATAGAATGTGTAAGACTGGGGAAAAAAGGACCCACGCTTTTCCATAATAGTTAAAGACACAAGCATATGAACAGACGGTATGAACAGAGGGAGTCAAAAATACAGTTTGGAAAGCTCTGGATTATTGTGAAACAAGCTTTACATCCAGAATCAGCTGGAGAAGGTGATAACTACTGTAGAGGAAGAAGTGTCCTTCAGCTAAAATAATTTCTGTACCAAACTTCATGTCTTAGGTGACAAATAGTCAATGAGTAGAGTGGGAAAATATTTAAACCTACATGTCATTATTTTCATAAGTAATAAACCAAAAAAACCCCCTTACAGTTTAAATGACAGCCATATATTTGACTGAAAATGTGGTCTTTGTGATGTTCTATAAATCCTGTTGACAACCATCAGCATCGACCTTTGAAACACCCATTTGGTGTCCGCTTACGGAAGGAGCGTCAATGATCAGAGCACAATTCCTTACTGGAGTATTAACAACGTAGCTTAATCAGTCATGGACAGTTAACAGAGCTGATGTGGGCAATCAGGGTGGATAAAGGAGCATGAGATGTACTGTCATTATATATGGACATTTTGGAACAATCTAATAGGCTGGGGAAATATACAACACTCTAAAAATATACCTAGAAATCAGGGTAAAAATTTCAGTGGAAACTTACAATAATAATATTGCCAATAGGGTGGCATTATATAAAATAGACTCTTTGGATTTATTCATGAGGATTTAGTCTTTAAAACACTAAGAGCATCCTGTTATAAAGCAGTTTTCCTTATAAGGATTTTTAATATGTACCAAATGTACTAACACACACACATATATGCCCTTCCAGACATATGCAACATCTCCATGTTTTCATTGCCTTTATAATACACTTGAAAGAACTGTCTAAAATTTCTTTCTTCACTTCTCTACTACTCATTCACCCTGTGTGTGTGTGTGTGGTGAAGATGGGAATATAAAATCTAGGGAATCCATCCACTTTCCAGCGTATTCTGGTCTCTCTTCCATGCCTACTCCTCCATAGAGCTTGCTCACGTCAGACCATAGAGGACTCCCATGTTACTAAATGTAGGGGACTCCTCAGTTGGAACAACTGGGCACTTTTTCTTCTTCAAACACTTTCCTTTCTTGACTTAAGTGATAAATTCCTGATTTTCTTCCTTTCTCACTGCCAACCCCTACTTAGTCTGTTCTTTCCCCAAACAAGTAAATGTTTTTTTGTTTTTAAAATACATCAGACCATTTCACTCCTTCAGTAGCTTTCCAGTAGGTTTCAATAGCTTTCCATGTCACCTAGAATAAAGGCCCAATTCCTCTTCGTTTCCTGTAAAGGTCTGCTTGATCCCGCCCCTGCCTACCTCCACAGTCTCATCCCACACTGCTCTCACTACGCCCCACCACCCTGCCTGCCTCTCTCCTGTTTCTCCTCAGCCTTTCCCATCTTCGGGGCCTTTTCCTTTGCACTTTAATCTCTCTGGAATGTACCCCCTTCCAATTCTTCACACTTCTGGACCATTGTTGGCATTCGGGTCTCAGCTCACAAGTTATCTCCTCTGGAAGTCCTTCTCCAGAGCCCTGCTCTCATGTCTGCCTTACTCCCCTCTCTTGAGTATTTATTTCATTCATAGCACTTATCACATTCAGTAAGTATCTGTTTTATGTGTTTACTATTTATCTTTTTCATCCATTAGAATGTACATACCACAAACATAGGGAACATGTCTATTTTGTTCACTTCTACATTCCTAGGCATTAAAACATTGTTTGACACAATAATAGGCACTCAATAAGCACTGTTGAATAAATAAATCAGATATCAACAAAATTCAAGGCCTAAAAAAATATATAATTTGACCTAAAAAATACTCAATGAATTGCCACCTCAAAGATTTGTCTACTCTGAGAAGACAATATATTTCTCATACCATTTACTCTTCTTAAAAAAATTAACTAAATTTTTGAGTAATTAGTACAGCCACATTGTTAAAAAGTATAGTGAGAATTCTTCATATTCGTGTCCCACATCTGCCCAGTCACCATACACTCCCACCTGCCATAGGTGACTACTCTCATTAGTATCGTTAGTATCTTACTATAAGATACTACTATAAGCTTACTTAAGAGCTCACTATAAAGTTCAGTAATTAAGGATGTGTGGCATTGCCATAGGGAGAGACAAACACATCAATGGGAGAGGATAGTCCAGAAATAATCCAAAGCTATATGGTCAATGGGTCTTCAACAAAGGTGCCTAAGAAATTCAATAGGGAGAGGAAAGTAATTTTAAGTTTTCCCATAAATGTTTCTGAAACAACTGAATAACTTTATAGAAAAAAAAGAATTTTGATCCCTTGCTTACATCAGGTACAGAAATTATTTAAAACAAATCAGTAACCTACATCTGAAAGCTAAATCTATGAAACTTCTGGAAAAAAACAGGAGAATATCATTGAGACCTTGGAGAGGCAAAGAGTTTTTAGACAAAACAGATAAAGCAGGAATTGCACAGGAAAAAAATGTTAAATTGGACTTCATCAAAATTAAAAACTTATCTTCATCAAAATATATCACTAAGAAAATAAATAGGCAGGCACCAGACTGGCATAAATAAGTCAGTCATATATATATATATATATATATATATATATATATATACTTCAAAAGACTTTGATCTAAAATAAAGTACTTATATAACTCAATAATAAAGAATAACAAGAAAATAGACAAATGACTTGAAGAGACATTTAACAAAGGAAGATATGCACTAGCCAGTAAGCACAAGAAGGGCTCAGCATCATTAGTCATTAAGCAAATGCAAATTAAAACCACAATGACATACCAAGATATAACCACTAGAATGGATAAAATTAAAGTGCTGACGACACCAAATGTTGGTAAGGATAGAGCAACCAAAACTACATTCCTCTGCTGGTGGATACGTAAATGGGTACAACCATTTTGGAAAACTGTTTAGCGGTTTCTCATAAATTTAAGCCTATACTTACCACATGACCCAGCAATTCCACTCCTAGGTGGAATTTAAAAAAATAGTTCTACCAAAAGATTTATGCAAGAATGTTCATAGCAACTTTATTCATAATACTAAAAAACTAGAGGGGCTGGTCTGGAGGTGCAGTGGCTAAGTTCAAGTTCCACTTCGGTGGCCCAGGGTTTGCCAGTTCAGATCGTGGGTGCAGACCTATGCACTGCTTATCAAGCCATGCTGTGGCAGGTGCCCCACATATAAAATAGAGGAAGATGGGCACAGATGTTAGCTCAGGACCAGTCTTCCTCAGCAAAAAGAGGAGGATTGGCGGCAGATGTTAGCTCAGGGCTAATCTTCCTAAAAAAAAAAACCAACTAGAAACATCTCAAATGCCCATTAACTGAAAAATAGATGAATAAATTGAGGTATATTTATTCAACGCACTACTACTCAGCAACATGGACAAATTGCAAAAATATTATGATGAAGCAGAAAGACAGACCTTAAAGAGTATATTCTGTATTACTCTATTTGTATAAAATTCCAGGACAGGTGAAACTAATCTAGGTTGATAGAAATCAGCTTGGTGGTTTCCTTTGGGTTACAACCCTGTGACAGCCTGGGAAAGGGCATGAGGGAACTTTCTAGGCTGATGGAAATCTTCTGTTATCATGCTAGGAGGGTGGAGTACATGCATTTGTCAAAATTTGTCCAACTGTATGTTCAATGTCTGCATCTTACTATGTGAAAATTATAACAATAAAAATAATAAAATATTTTAAAGTATAAAACAATAACAATATAGCTAAAATTTAAGTGAAAGGGAATTACTTTTAAAAATGAGGATCAAGATCCTGGATACAGAATTCATGATTTGGTTGGGGCTGGAGAAAGGAAGATAAAATGGAATGGGCAGGGGCCAGCCGGGTGGTACAGTGGTTAAATTTGCATGTTCCACTTTGGCGGCCCAAGGTTTGCCAGTTCAGATCCCAGGTGCAGACCTATGCACAGTGTATCAAGCCATGCTGTGGCAGGTGCCCCACATATAAAATAGAGGAAGATGGGCACGGATGTTAGCTCAGGACCAGTCTTCCTCAGCAAAAAGAAGAGGATTGGCGGCAGATGTTAGCTCAGGGCTAATCTTTCAAAAAAAAAAAAAGAAAAGAAAAAGAAGATGGAATGGGCATTGGCCCATAGACCCTTTCAGTGGGGTTGCTGGGGAGACAGAGGGAGGAGGATGGCATCATCAGAGAGGGACACACAATCTGAAGTCCTGCCTTTTGCATCCCACTTTTTTGTCTAGTGCTGGTACCGCTTACAGCAAATCTTGGGGAGCAAGTCCCACTTGTCGGTGACTGCATTCTTCCCCGTTATCTCACTGATGAGGCTGTGCCTTTCCTTGCTTTCTCAAGCCTATGATTAAAATTCTATGGTGACCTTTAAGTTGAATCACTCCTTCTTTTATCCAGAAACTGAATGCACCAGAGCTTCATCTAAAGCTTAAATTACCTGTAAACAAAAGTGCTCCACAGAACAGAGCGAGAAACACAAGAAGCATCAAGAAACTGGATTCGGTGCCACAGAACCCTACCCAAAGAGAGGGGAGTTCTGCTCGACTTCACATTTACGGAATGCACCTTGAAGGATATTATTTTAATACCAAGCTACTTTCTCGTCCTTCCCTTTCTCTGAAAATAGCAATAATAACTATAAATAAGAAAATGACAGTCTCCTATGAAAATGAGATTTGCTCTTATTTCACCTTTAAGCTTTCTCGTTAATTGCTTTAAGTCTGGAAAATGAAATTTAATAAAGGAAAAGGATTATAATTAACCATTGGGAAAAAATATACACAAACTTAGCATCAGCACTGTTAAATCTGGGGCAGGAAAAGGCAGGGCTAAAACTAGAATTGCAGTTTTTATAGAAATGGAGAAGGCATCTGCCACTGACAGCGGCTCCACCTAATGCTTCCCAGTAGCACGGCCGTCTGCGTCTCCCAACAGACCGTGCGCTCCGTCAGCACACTCAGAGAAGGAACCGCAAACGTGCCCGCGCTGGGTATCCATCACTTCAGATTCATTAAGTCAGTCTTCCAAGACTGATCACTGTACTTCTCTCTAAGGCAAAGCAAATGTGATCAATTATTGTGCCTCTTCCCTCGTTAGTACACGATTAGCTTCTGCACATCTTGGAATAGGGCAAAATTGTGCACAAATTATATTAGCAGAACTAACGTGTTTCTGATTGAAGATGATCTATGAATGGAAATTTCAAAGAAGAAGGAGCCTTATCAATGAACATAGGCCCTGAAGGATAAGGCCTCCAGGAAATTAGACCAATACTACAACAATCCAGCAATCTAAGAGGACAATACTGAATAAAATAGGGATACCCCCTCTTACCACCACAGAACAAGAACTGTATTCTTCTTTGTTACAAAACATAACAGACTTAAGGTATACATTTAAGTGGGAATAAGCGATTTAAAAAAAGTAATGAAAAATTTTATAACTACCAAAACTATGGTGAAAAGGAGATGCTATAACAAATCCCCATATACCCATCACTTAGATTCAATAATTATCAAGAGTTTACCACATTTGCTTCGTTTTTTTCCTTTGCTGAAGATTTTTAAAGCAAATTCCAGCAGCATGTAACCTCATGCCTAACTACTTTCATAGCCATTTCTAAAAACACAGACATAAACTCGCAAAATAACGGTCATAGTATCTCACCTATATATTAACAATAGTGTCTTTGTATCATGTCCAATTCATATTAAAAAATTTTAATTGTCGCAAAAATGCAGTTTTCATGGTTGATACATTCAAATTAAAATCCAAGTATTACGTTTGTTAAGTGTCCTGTTTTCTTTGGTAATCTACAGCAGTCCTTTTGTCCTCTTCCTCCATTTTTTCTTATACCATTAACTGTTGGCAGAAACTGTGTCACGTGTCCTATAAAATGCCCCTCCTGCTAGATTTCTCTTTTTCACTTAACTACTTCTTCTCTCCCTCTGCTTCCTTTTCCTGGAAGCTATCAACTGAGGCTCAATTAGACTCACGTTCCACTTTCTAACAGGACTACGCCATAGAAGGTGCGGCGTGCTTTATATTCACTCCATCAGGAGGGAAAAGAAGTCCCGGTTTTCTCACTTCTAGTCATAATAAAAACCTGGTCCCTCTATTGTCTAGTTCTCCTTCAATCTTTAAACTCATGAGTTCATTCGCCAATGACCATTACCTGAATCAGTTATTTCATTAACACTGCAAAATAGTGACCTTCTAATACCATCATTTCTTCTATTTTTACTAACTGCAATATTTCTGTAAATAAAGAGTTTTTCCTCATCAGTTGACTATTTTGATGTCTGGAAAATACAGTTCTTTCAAAGACAGGATATTTATTTATTTCCTTTTAATTATCAATTTTCAGGGCAAGCAGTTGGTACCCTCATAATTTCAAAAGGGTTGTTGAAAAAGCATTTCTCAGCATAAACTAAACTATATGTTAACCATCTCTATCATTTTTTAAGTTCTAGTTCAAGACCCAAATTTCCTATGAAGTGTTTCTGGAACAATTCTAGTCTCAAATGCTTTTCTTAACTCTTATTTCTTATGAGATTCATGTATTCTGTCAATTTCACATTGTATTAGAGTATATGAAAATTTTAATAAATAAAATGATCAGTTTGGAACATCACTGTCATATCAGGCTGGATTTTTCCCTTCGTCATCCCATCAGAATGTCTTCCCCTGACCCCCAGGACATCTGTGTACTGGCATCTCTACAAGCACTGCCCATGATTCACTGGAACCCTTGAGATGCCAAAGATACTCCCTACTCTGAAGAAAAATAGGATAGAAGATTACTCTCTCCTTTTTTTGAAGAGAAATTTGGTTAAGGTGATCTTAAATACTATTGCTTATGCCCGTGCATTAGACAATGTTAGTGAAACAGATCCTTCTGTTTTTGCATAAAACCCCTTTAACTTTTTCACTAGAAATTAAGCACAAGCCACAACATAGTTTATCAACTCAGTAGTTGGAGTCTGAGAGTATGTGAACACAAGAGAATGTATCTGGAGTGTGTCTCTGTGAAAATAAGATTAAGAACTGTTGAAAGAGAGTACCGGTTAGCTCAGAACTATGAGGCCAGTGGGCATCACTGTATTCTGTGACAGGGGCTGCCTCCTGAGCCCTGGCAGCCATCTTTTGTATATGTGCTTTGGGTTCTATAACCTACCCGTGGATTCAATTCTGGGAGAAGAACTCAAAGCCTATTATATTTGTGACAGGCAGAACAATGGCCCTTTAAAGATGTCCACACCCTAATCCCTGGTACCTCTGAAGATGTTCGTTTACCTGGCAAAAGGGACATTGCAGATGTGATTACAGTTACAGACCTGAAAACAGAGAGATTATCCTGGCTTATTTGGGTAGGCTTTATTGAATCAGATGAGTCCTTAAAAGCAGAGATCATTCACTGTCTGGAAGCAGAAGAACTTGGCAGAAGGAAAAGTCAGAGAGCTTCTAAGCTTGAGAAAGATTCCACGCTTGCTGGCTCTGAGATGCAGAGGCCCACATGCAAGAATACAGAGAGGCCTCTAGCAGGCAAGGGTGCCCTCCAGTTGACAGCCAGTGAGGCAACAGGGACCTCAGTCCTACAACCGTGAGGAACTGGATCCTTCCAACAACTCGAACGAGCTTCGAAGGGATTCTTCCCAGAGCCTCCGGATAGGAGTCCAGCTGGTTAACACCTTGATTTCAGCCTCCTACAACCCAGAACAAAGAAACCGCTGGAGCAGGCTCAGACTTCTGACCTATAGAACTGTGAAAATTAGTAAATTTGGGTTGCTTTAAGCCACTAAATTTGTGGCAATTTGTATTGCAGCAACAGAAAACTAAACCAATATTGGCACTGGGTCTATAATACCACTTCATAGAAGGACTCTGTACTCTGATTAATGAATTACCTGTGCTGCCTGACTGCTGACTGTCTGACTTACCATGGTGTAGATGATGAACGGCTCTCCCTCCTCCCTCAACGCCCTCTTCTTGATCTTGTCTTAATATATAGCTTAGGGCTGAGATATTATTTTGTCACTTATTTTCTTAACTAGATATATTATTAACAAAAGTGTTATAATTATTTTGCTTTAGATGATACTCTAAAACCCAATTATCATTTATAGAACTATTTTTATTAAAAAATATTATTTTTGAATTTCGAACCTTGACTTAGCAGTGATCTTTTAGAAAACCCTTGTTTGAAAGTTAGGAACACCACACCTTTTACACCGTGATGACTACACAATGGTAAAAGTGCTATGCTAAAAGCAATAAAGCTTTTACATGTAAGACTAATTGATTTCACAATCAATAGGTTATATAAAATGAAGGTTTTAAAGGGCAATGCGAATACTTTAATTAAATAACATGCCTCTCAAGCTGTTTTCCACAGAGAGACTAATCAGGAATGACTATTATTAAACAAAGCTAATTTCATCCTTTTGCAAAAAAGAGAAGAATGTTGAAGGAATAATGCCAAATACAGCAACAACATTTTGATGGAGATAAATGCACAACAAGGTTCAGTCCTTCAGGCAACAAAAGACCAGAAAAGACACCAAAATAATTTCATAAATGATGAAAATCATGTAACAAGAGCTTTCTAGATGATGGGTTAATGGGATGTTACTAATGTAAATTTTATGCCTTGTTTAACTTTTTCTTCTGGTGGAATTTTCCAGTGTGACACCATATTTAATGTCAGAGTTTCTAGGAAAATAAAAGAACTAAAATGCCATTTGCCCTGCATATTCCTTGGAAGATTTGGGGAGACTGAAATATCAAAGTCACACTAGAAAAAGTAATTAACTTAAATCTCTTTTGGGAAAGGCGAAAAGAAAAGTGAATCAGAAAAGAAAATTATCTTACAGAGAACATTTAAAAAGTGCCAAACAGTAAATGTTAGCTATTGTTTCTGAATACTTTGTCCTTCTAGCGTGTCGACTTTATAGTCACAAGGCACCACGCCATCACATTGCCCAAACAATTTACATCACAAAGGAATTATAATTTTCTTTTAAAATGAAGAGCGGTGAATTAATAAGAACCATTATTGTACCAGATTCCTTCAATCTCAACGGAATGGCCAATGCTAGCTGGGAAAATTACTTCAGACTTCTTAACTGCTATAATTGAAGTGAGATTTTCCTCCATGCGTGCATGTGCAGAATATAAATATTTTAATTTCATCAGTTCAATGAGAGATTTCACAGGACCGCTATTTTACAGGACTGACGTTGGAGAGTTGAAAGGTGAGTTTGGGAGTGGCCCATATTTTTCTAGAGAGTGCTTAGTTTGCTAAGAGGTCTCGTGGCACATGTGTTCATTTTATTTTCCCCTCATTCTTTCTCCAAGAACAGTAGGAATGATCTGTGTTTCTGCCCTAGAAGGTGACCCTGTAGGATGCTATCAACACAACTGTGAAGCTATTAATGATGACATTTTAAAATTCTAGCTACCTTCTGCTTCAATCAGCTTCCTCTCTGCCATATACATACGTGTGAAAGTTTAAAGACATAGGACTATTTTTTTCCCTAAAAAAGGTTTCATGTTATTAGCGATTCCAGGTATATACCATCCCATTGACTTGCCAGAGCACTATATCAATTACCTGGTGAAGGAAATAGTGACGCTTCAGCATTTCCTTAGTGACACTAGCACCCCATGAAGGGAACTTTTAATGAAATTATTTATCACTATAACATCTCTAACCCCTCCCGATGCATTACGCCATAGTATAAGCCATGAGTTCGTTTCACACCCGAGCTTACTTTTTGCAAATCAGTACAGTGAGACACCTAATTTTGTTCTCATCAACTGAGGATTGAATGTTCCTTCAAATTCTGTGATTTAATTAAATTCCTCTTGCTCTGTAGGGGCCAGGTGACTATAAGGTAATTTAATTTACTATCTTATATTGTAAGTTCTTTAATACATAGCCCACATATGTTCCTTAATATATAGAGTTTGTATGTATGTCCGTGTGTGTATATATATGATATATTATATATATAGCATAAAATATTAATATGTGCTAGTTTATACCAGCAGGGCACCTTGATTCATCATGGGATCAGAGGTTCCTTTGCCCCATGAGAAAGAGAACCAGCTGAAATATACAATCTCTCCCACTTCCCACGGCCAGCTGAAATTCTCCTATTAGACACTCACTCTTTTAAGGAGGAATGTATTGTCCTATGAGTCACTTACTCCTTAGAGCGAATGGCTTACCAGCCCCTCTCTGAGAACCAGGGGAGCAGAGAAAGAAGCTGTAGTGCCTTGGGCCTCGGAGGCTGAGATGGCCCCAGGGAGGCAGGACTCTGAACAGAGAAGCTGGGCTGGGGCAGCGAAGGGAGATTGAGGCCACGCGGTGCATTTTTCCAAGGAAAGGGAAGTTCCTTTGCTAACTGGTTCTTTTTCTTTTTTCATTGTTACAGTTTTCTTTTCATACTTAGTATAAGAAGTCTTCATTTCCCACATTTTCAAGGGAACCGTGCTTCTTTGTAAGAGAACAGGTGATGCCTATATCAAGGTTAATGATCATTTTATGGTAAAATGTTATTTTTGAAAACCAAATACTTTATATTTTTGGGAAAATAAATTCCCCTAAAGGAAAAAAAAATATTGGAAGTGAGAAAAGAAGAAATAAGGTACGAAATCTGTTCTAGGCACTCTGGTCTCCTTGCTCGTCCTGGAACCTCCCAGACACAGACTTGCCTTTGGACTCTGCTCTGGCTGTTTCCCCAGCAAGGGGACTGTCTCTGATAAATGTCACCTTCTCACTGAGGCTGACTCCCCCAACTATTTCAATTTGGAGCCATCTCCACAGTCCCCAGCCCTCTCACCCCCTTACGCTGCTATTATTTGCTTGTCCTTCTAATAGACTTCTCTTAGCTTACTGTGATAGTCATACTTTACGTTACCGTGTTTAGTATTTGCTAGCCTGTCTCTCCCTGCCAGAATACAGTCCCCACAAGGGGCGACTGCTTTGCTGTACACTTCTGTAAAACATATTAAATGCTCTATAAATATTGTTGAATGAATGAGAAAAAGAATGAAGAAAAATCTTTTACACTAAGGATATTGAGATGTATACAAATGTCATCAGAATTATTTGGATCAAGACTGAAAGTAACATTTATGTGCATCAGTGAATCATTAAAGAGATGAAATGAACATATCCAAGGATACAGCCCATGAGCTCAAATTCTTCTCTCTGGAAGGGTTTCAGCATATTCGATAGTCATATACTTCTTTAATCATAATACTGTCTCGATTCTTTATCATCAATGCGGCGCTTCTTCCCAGGATGGCCCTTGCCTTTTAGAGAGTCTTCATAGGCCAAACATCGCTGAAATATTACCTTTTCAGGGCCTGCTGAGATGGAGGCAATCAGAAAGTCCAGGATTTGATGGCACTGGGAAACCGCTCTTTTTTAAAAACACTGTGGTCCACGTTAGATTGATTACCGGAGAACGAGACCAGTGAAGAGTTCATCCTTTCTTTCTCAACTTTATCAATCAATTCTGAACATGCGCACCATGACTAAGCGCCTTCTTGAGCAAGACTGTCAGCCAAAGTTTGACTCTTCCTCCGCCCTTGTTGGTGTAGGTACGGTGCCACAAAAGGGTGGGGCATGAAACCTGGTTCCTGCTTCTTATTAATAGATTGAAACTCTTCTCATTCTTTGTTACAGATTGATTTAGGTAGAGGCTTCAGCCAGTCACATACCACTTTCAAATAAGTTAGAAACAAAATTGGATGGTTTAAACTTGCAAGGAGGTAAAATTGCATTTGAAATCATAATAATTAATATAATATTTGAAACAACTTTTTATTTTAGTGATCTCTTTCATTCACTTATTCTAAAGCTGGAAAGATAACAAGGTCAGGAAGAAGGCATGTTCCCTAACGTTTATTCATTTGGAGAGGATGAAAGATGACTAGGAGAGTGTCATCAGATTACATTCACATTTTGACAAAATAATTTCCAACATTTATTCAGACACATGTCTTTAATATAGACTCTTAGTGAAGTTGCTATTTTTTCTTATCTAAAATTCACATAAAGGGGAAAGACAGCTTTTTAAAAACGTTAACACAATAAAAATGAACCTTAGATTCTCCTGTCCAGATTCAGTCCACAAGTATGCATGACATTCTACAACGTGCAAGAGGTCGTCTGAGACACATCCTAACTAAGAGAATATTTGCATGACAGGAAAAAATCCACTGTTTATGTGGCAAGCTCTTTGACGTACTATATCATTTTGTCCTTGACATAAAACCTATGAAGCTCATGTTATTATAGCTTTTTTTTAGCACAGGTTACAAAAACGAAGGGAGAAAGTAGATTTCCTAAGATTACACAAATTGTAAGTCCAAGTTCATACCCTCCACCCTGCTCACCCACAGTTGTGTGATTTTCCAAAATAACATGCTCCCAGTGTGCCAAAAGATATATTAAGTTCTGGTGAAAGCTTTTCTGAAAATTAAAATGAAATAACATTTATTTAAGAAGAAGAACTCACGAATTAGATCTAGAAATCCTTGGCATTCACCATATAGGGAGCAGTGCTATAAAAGAAAATATTTTCCAACATCTACATTTATTGTTTTTAAGCATGCATTGAATAAAAATGTGGAACAGATTTGGATGAGTTGTCTATTTAGTTACATTTACAAATGTCCACCCCAAATAAGGCCAGCAGTTCTCAGTGAAACTCTGTACAGTGGAAACCGAGACTTTGACTCAGAAATCAAAATGTGATGGAGCTGGATCAGAATCAGAAAGGAGTAAAGGTGCCCTGCGTTCTAACCTAAGCAGGAAGGCTCTTGCATATGGTCAATACTTTCCAGGGAACTGAGAAAACATGAGTCTGTCTCTGCAATGTAGATTTCTGCATCAGCAAAACCATATTGTGTCTCAATTTCTGCACAAATTGTAGCATAACATACCAGAATACAATATGGAGCAAAAATAAAATTGTCAGCTGAGGAGCCAATAACTGACAAGAGAAACTTCAGCCGAAGTTTCAAATGAGATGAAGAAAAAATGACGGAGAGGAGCTGCTCTAGGAAAAGGGGAATGAAGGCAGCTGACTATATTTTATACCCCTGGTGAGAAGCATAGGAAAAGCTCAAGGAATTTTGAGCATCTTGGGCCTGTCCCTGCTCGGGTTACATGGTACACATGTGAGGTAAGAGTTTCCATCTGGTTCTGCTGAGAGAATTTGGGCAAGTTATTCACTTCTTCCTATTTCTGGTCTTCATTTAAAAGGAGGAAATAAGAGAAAATGCACCTTCCAGAATTATTGCGAGGAGTAGCATGAGTGCCTAGCACCGTGCCTGGCACTAATGCAGGTTCTCAATAAATAGCAGGCTTGGTTATTTACAAATGGGTAAACTGAGTACCAGAGAGGGGAAGTGATTCTTCAGATGGCACTAGTGTTTGCTGAAATTAGAAAGACGGGGAGAAAACAGAGAAACCTGAAACATGTCCTGTCTGGTCCATTCCTGATGAACTTTCCAAGCACATTGTACCTGATCTCGGCTCAGCCCTGGAAGGCGACTGCCTGCTCAGGCTGCAGGTGGTGGGTGGTAGGATTCCAGAAGTAAAGACTTTATAATAAGCACTGAACTGTTTTCTTCCCCAACCCCGACTCTCTGGAACCTCATCCAGAAGCCAGGCCATTCTACCCTGACTCTGCCAACTCAATGAAAGCACTCTCTGTAATGGATTCATCTTGGTGCTTTGGGGAATACAAAAATGAGTAGATCATACTACCTGCCTTGAGTTTCCTATATTATTGGAGATATAAGGCATGCCCATATCCAACCATAATCGAAACCAGACCGTGTTCCAGAAATACATTGCTATGAATTTTAGAAAGAGGGAAATCCCGACTTCTTCAGGATGGTCGTTAAAGATTTAACGGAAAAAGTCAGATTTAACCCAGTCTTGAAGGATGAGAAAGAATTACACATTAGACTGTTAATTCTGTTAACAAAGAAGTTGCATTCTGGCAGAATTTTCCTTTTTTTTTTTTTGAGGAAGATTAGCCCCGAGCTAACATTCACTGCCAATCCTCCTCTTTTTACTGAGGAAGACTGGCCCTGAGCTAACATCTGTGCCCATCTTCCTCTGCTCTATATGTGGGATGTCTGCCACAGCATGGCTTGATGAATGGTGCTAGGTCCCCACCCAGGATCCGAACCAGCAAACCCCAGGCCGCCAAAGCAGAGCGTGCAAATTTAACCACTGGGCTGGCCCCTTGGCAGCATTTTTATGTGGCCATAAATTGTACCACCAAACAAAGAATGTTGGAAGCACAGAGATCAATTCCAGGATGGAAGGAGAATCATAGAATGAGGGTAGTGGTTGGACACAGGCAAGAGTCATTAACAACAATCAATTTATGTCAAATATAGCGAAGAAGTTCAAATGTCTATATCACAGTCTTTGGGAGACTGGAAAGAATAAGGTGATGTGAGGAGAAGAGAATGCAGCAGATAGTCTCCAAAGATGACCATCAGCAATTCCTTTTCCCCCTAAGTGCAGAAGAGATGGAACCGATGTCTCTTCCCCTGAATCTGGGCTGGCCCGTGACCGAGCACAATGCTAGAGAAGTGATGCGTGCCCGTTGAGGGCCCAGAAGTTATGAGTCCTGGCAGCTCCTTTTTCACTCTCTTGGATCTCAGCTGACAAGCTGTAAGGAGGTCTAGGCTATCCATTAGAGAGGCCACATGTAGAGGCCCAGGACAATGGGACATCACACAGAACGGGAGGCCACTTGGAGGAGAATAGAGGTGCCTCAAGAGATTCAGTGCCGAGGTCCCAGATGTGTCCATCCCAAACTTATTTACAACCACTCACCAAAGTCTCAAATTCTCTCTCTCTCTTTTTTGTTTTACTCAGAACAAGTGAATGCATCATGAAAGAATGAACCTCAAACATTTTTTGAGCACTCCCTGTGTGACTGGCAAGGTGTGGAGGGTGCATCAATGAGAATGTGATAAGGCTCTTCTGAAAACCAAAACAGTGTCTCTTACTCATGATTTTTTTTTTTTTTTTGAAGATTAGCCCTGAGCCAACTGCTGCCAATCCACCTCTTTTTGCTGAGGAAGGCTGGCCCTGAGCTAACATCCGTGCCCATCTTCTTCTACTTTATATGTGGGATGCCTACCACAGCATGGCTTGCCGAGTGGTGCCATGTCCACACCCAGGATCTGAACCGGCGAACCCCGGGCCGCTGAAGCAGAACATGCGCACTTAACCGCTGTGCCACAAGGTCGGCCCTCTTGCTCATGATTTAACACTTAGCTCAAATCAGCTCTGAGAGAAACTGTTCTGACTCCCACACTACCAACCAGGGTGTGTTAGGAGCTACTAATTTATGTCCCTAAAAAACCTGATGTATTCTTCCAGCATAGTCTAATCTGTTTATTGGTCTGTCTTATCCACTAAACTCTACTACCTATGCATAGAGACCAATAACTTTATCTTTAGTACATAACAGATGCTTACTAAAAAAATTTAATCGCTCTAAAACATGATTAAACACTAGGCTAAAAACTGACTTTTCTGGAACACAGCGCTTGATTGACTGACAGATGGATGCAAGGATGGACAGAATGACTAAGTGCTCTGAAAGCACAGTGGAGATTTAAAATGCGTTCTCTTTAAGTTTCAACTAATTACTCAAGAACAGCATTGAATTGCTTATGATTATGATTGAGGGGAAGCTGTCCGAGGCACGAACACAGGAACCAAAGGAGGTTTGACCAAGAGGAAACTCCAGCTCTTGGATTTTTTCCTGCTGCAGAGGGTTACTGGGTTATGAGACGAGATTCTCACTAATGTAGGTTTCAAAGAACCGAGAAAAGGCAGCTGTGGATAGAGCATAAAGTAGGAGGCGGTGAGTTAGAGGAGCTAAGATGGGAGAGTGGGTAAGGGCTTGGAGGTCGTGCGAAGGGCTTCTAAATTTTATCCTAGAGGCAGTGTGAAGTCTTTGGAAGGTTTTAGGAGGGTTGTAATCTGATAAGATCTGGAATTGTGGAGTAATCTTTCACTGACCCAAAGGAGAACTGGGGAGAGGAAAAGAATTTCCAGTGTGACTCTACACTTCCCAGCTGGAACACCCTGGTCAAGTAGATACCGCTGTCAATTATCAGGGCTAACAGATTTTTTTTTTTTCAACCTGGGACATCTTGGCTTTTAGAGAATCTAGCTAAGTTATCAATTTATGGAAACAGACTATTATATTTTAAAAAAATCCCTGAGAAATGTTAGTGGATGCCTTTGTAGATTTGGCAGATCTCCAACGAAATGTTTCTGGGATGTTTAAAGACCTAGATGCCCAATCTGGAACTAACTTAGATCAGAATTCATCTAAAATTGGCTGGGAATAAACCCCAACAATTCAGAAAGGGTGCCACAAGCTATGGCACTATAGCCTGATACTGTTGAGAACATTGTTGAGAAAGCTGCTGTGAACCACAGGGGAACTTGAATTCATATTCTCACTTCAATTTAAAAAGACAGACATGTAAATGAGTCAAAGAAACTAAGTCCAGGCAATAGGGGGAATGAATTTGATTTGGCTTGCTGTTGTGGGGAGAGTTCTGTGCCAGATTACCGGGTTTTAATACAGGGTTTCTGTGAGATGAGGCAACAGGCTCTGAGCAGTTCCTGCAGACAAGCGTGCACATCAAAACATGCGCTTCTCTAAACGGCAGTAATTGGCCCCCAGCTGATAGCCCCAAAACAGGCCAAGAGGTAGGAGCTAAATGGAGTGGACTAAAACGAGACACATTCCTTCTAGAACCAGGTGGAGACTCCTTCTGGCAGCTGCAGAGGAAAGCCAGGACTGTCCTTTGTTTCATGTCATTCTTGCCTTTTGAGAGTTGAAATATATTACTGTTTCCCAGGTGAGCAAATCTCCAACTCCGTGACTATTAGAAATGACAAAGTAGACTGTCCTTCCAAACACAAGAGGCCTCTGCTCAGGACAGAACTCGCCATTTCTCGCCTTTTACCCGAGGACCAGTCTGTGCTAACCTGGGATTGTGCTATAAACAGGTGCAAGGGCAGAGAGGTCCACGGTGGCTGTCCCATCCAACACTCAAGTTTGCTGGCTGCATTTCTGTAAATATAAGACACAGGGCTGTGCATGCACGTGACCTGTGCTCAAAGAGCAGAATTCGGCTCTAGGTTGAAAAACACTGGACTGACTGCAGGGCAAGAGGTCAATTTCCTTTGGGTGCAGATTTTGTGCTGGCTAATCCTTGCTAAATAAAGGAGAGAAATGAAGTCGCACATTTACGGGGTGCTTTTTCCTTTTAAATTCTCAAGAAAAACATTTCTAAGCTGATCTTGTCTCTTTCTCTTAAATAACTATAACAATGTGACTTAGAGCACTTTTCCTTTAAAGCCGTTTTATAATCTAGTTTTCACAACTGCAAGATTTTTCTCTTGTTCATCATTATCCCATTGATATCACTTCCTTTATCTGTTTATTCGATTTTCATTTCAATTATTTAAGCTATTTATTATTATAATTACTACTACTATTATTATTGCTGCTCCCTCCAAATACTTATTTGTTCCTGTCTGAAGTGAGTAACAGCTTTGAGACATGAATAGTCATTTATCCTTGTTACTTTAAGGGGGCAGTTTGATAAAACTTCCTAGAGGTTGCCAAAGGCTATTCAACATGCAAATATATGTTTACAAAATATAATTGTATATTAATATATAAATTTTAATTATAATAATACATAAAATTCTCTCTATATATTCGAGAACTCTGTACAAATCTCGGTTCTGCCAATTTGAAACTCTTCTTTGAGATGATATTAGACAGAGCACGTATCCCAGGCTGTCCCAGACAGTATACTATCTATACTGTTTTGTTCTTCAATATTTGCTTTGAAGGTCCATGCTGGGTCCAGAGCTTTTTAGATCTTTTCTGGTTACTGCAGACCACAGTGATTTCAGCGCCGTCTAACTGCTGAAGCAATGCTCTCTCTTCCATCCGCTGCAGAACTTGAGAAGTTGAGGGGTGACTATGACGCTCTAGGCTCGTTGTACCAAGTGCAGGGAAACCGAGACATCTCGATGCGGTGTGTCCTTCGAAGGAGTCTCAGCGGGAAGTGGGATGCTTTTTCTCAGTGATGCTGTCTTTGCTTAAAATGCTTTGTTGTAATTTTTGAAGTGCCTTAAGTTTACAGTTCTTATTTTATGCTTCACAGTTTACAGGCCAGACAAGGGAAAAAAGTCTCATTTCATACATGCACCAGAGTATTAGCTAATAACGACATTCCTTGTCCTGATCAGCCACTTTCTTCAGCTGACTTCGATACAAACGACTTGGGAGCCTTCCCAAAATCAAATCTGCCCTCAACGGTGAAGATTTTTATCTAGCACATAGCATACAATAAATATTTGATGACAGTATGAATGAATTAGACCCTTGGGAGGACAATCAAAATTAGTTGCTATTGGCTCAAAAAATGAAGTTTAAAAATAAGCAATGGCACTATTGCCTCAATCTTTTATATTATCATCTAATTTAATTCTGGCACGTGCTATATAGTTATTGTGTGAAGAATTTATTTGTTCTATTTCTTTTGTGCCCATTCTCAAGTGCCCGTAGTGAAGGCCTGTTAATTATTTTCTCTTATTGCATACATCATGCGTGTATAACTTCCGCTGAAAGATTTCACCGCTAAGATCAGGTTGGAGAGAGGAAAACAGTATTTAGCCTCAATTGTAATTTTTTAAAATTTCTTCTTTTCAACTCTTTTTTCCCCACTTTATTGAGATATAATTTGCATAATCACTGTATGTTTAAAGTGTACACATAATGGTTTGACTTACATGTACTGTGAAATGATTACCACAATAAGTTTAGCTACCATCCATCATCTCATATAGATTAAAAAAAAAAGAAAAAAAGAAAAAAATATTTTTCTTTGTGATGAGAACGCTTAGGATCTACTCTTTCAACAACTTGCAAATGTATCATACAGCAGTGTTAACTATAGTCAGCATGCTCTAAGTTAAATACTTAGTCCTTATTTATCTTATAACTAGAAGTTTGTACTTTTTGACCCCCGCCTCTGGTAACCACCAATCTATTCTCTGTATCTATGAACATTTTTTTTTTCTGATTCCACATATAAGTGAGATCATGCAGTATTCTTCAGTGCTTGTTTTTCTCTGCTTGACTTATTTCACTCAGCATAATGCCCTCAAGGTCCATCCATTTTGTTGCAAATGGCAGGATTTCCTTGTTTTATTATGGCTGAATAATATTTCATTATACCACACTCCTTTATCCATTCATCCATTCGTGGACACTAGGTTGTTTCCATGTCTTGGCTACTGTAAATAATGCTGCAATGAACATGGGGTGCAGATGTCTCTTTGAGTTAGTGTTTTCCTTTTCAAGTGGAATTGCTGGATCATATGGTAGTTTTGTTTTTAATTTTTTGAGGATTCTCCATACTGCTTTCCACAGTGGCTGTGCCAATTTACATTCACACTAGCAGTGCACAAGGGTTCCCTTTTATCCACATCTGTATTTCTTGCCAGCGTTTATTTTTTGTTTTTGATGATAGCCATCCTAACAGGCGTGAGGCAACATCTCATTGTGAATTTGATTTGCATTTCCCTAATAACTAGTGATTTTCAGCATCTTTTCATGGACCTGTTGGCCATTCGTATATCTCCTTTGGAAAACTGTCTGTTGAGGTCTTTTGTCCATTTTTAAATTGGATTATTTGGTCTTTTGCTGTTGAGTTGTATGGGTTCTTCATATATTTTGGATATTAACCCCTTATCAGATATATGGTTTTCAAATATTTTTTCACCTTCTGTAGGTTGCCTTTTCACTTTGTTGATGGTTTCTTGTGCTGTGCAGAAGCTTTTTAGTTTGAGGTAGTCCCATTTATTTATTTTTGATTTTGTTGCTTGTGCTTTAGGTGTCATATCCAAAAAATTACTGCCAAGACCTAAGTCAAGGAGGTCTTCCGCTGTGTTTTCTTCTAGGAGTTTTATGGTTTCCATCTTACATTTAAGTCTTTAATCCACTTTATTTTAATTTTTGTGAGTGCTGTAGGATAGGGGTCTAGTTTCATTCTTTTACATGTGAATATCCAATTTTCTCAGTACTGTTTATTGAGGAGACTGTCTTTTCTCCATTGAGTAGTCTTAGCTCCCTTGTCAAATACTAGTTGACCTTATATGCTTGGGTTTATTTCTGGGCTCTCAATTCTGTTCCATTGATCTATTTGTTTGTTTTTATGCCAGCACCATACTATTTTGATTACTATAGCTTTATAATATAGCTTGAAATCAGGAAGTGTGATGTCTCCTGCTTTGTTCTTCTTTCTCAGGATTGCTTTTGCTATTCAGGGTCTTTTGTGTTTCCATATAAATTTCAGAATTGTTTTTTCTACTTCTGTAAAAAATGCCATTGGAATCTTGACAGGGATTGCACTGAATCCATAGATGGCTTTTGGTAGTATGGACATTTTAACAATATTAATTCTTCCAATCCACAAACAAAGGATAGTTTTCCATTTATTTGTGTCCATTGTAAGATTGAGTGACTAAAACCCACCAGAGTCTGGCCTCCTGAACCATAGAGGTTTACCCAGAGCTTCCTTAACACGACCTCTGGTCCCATGCATTTGTGCCTTGACCTGGAATATTGCCTGAAATTCTTTTCCTCCTGTAGCCTATCTAATGGCAACCTACACATCTTCCCAAACCCTAAACTAGCATCATTTATTTGGTGAAGTGTTCTTAGACCTATTGAGGAGGAAAAAGATCTCTTGCCTTGTTTTTTCGATAGCACTTTGTAGGTGTAACTCCTAGAGTGTCTCTCTCATGTATTATATTTACTTGTTACATCACAGTGGAGACAGAGAGAATGGAGTCCCTTTAGGGCTGGGACCATATCTACTTCGTAGTACCCAGCTCCATGCATGAAAAAGATTAGGAATTAATGACTGCAGGACGAGTGAATGCTTGCAGGATTATTGATGGTACTTAAAACTAGTGTGTCCTTCCCCTGCCCCATTCTTCACTAACAGGAAAATCCTTGTTTTTTATTCTGGAATTTCCACCAATTAAATAAGGCACTCTGCTAACACATCCTGGGAAGTAAATCTATACCCTTTTTTCTATCCTTTCACTTACTCTCCCTTAAGGAGAAGTGACTTATGTTGCTGCTGAGATAAGAGCAAAATAGTCTTGCTGCTACTCTTCTTATTATTCCTGGATCTCTCCTTCTCTCTCTGCTGCCTGGCACATGGATTGTAGCAAGAGCTGGAGTTTCACAATGGCCGCTTTTGTATGTGGTGGGCAGATGAGAAAGAACCAATTTCAACAGGCTTACCATCTCCCATTTTCTTTGCCTGCCAACAAGGTGGGTAAGTTCAATATAGAAGGAAACAAGTAGAAAACACTACGTGACTTTACCAGGGACCCTGTATATTGGGTAATAGAGCAGACACTCTTGATTAGAACTCAACATTAATTTTCTGTTCTCCCTCTTCCTTCCCAAAAAACTTAATTCTTTGAAGTAGCTGAAGAAAAGGTGACTTTATCCACAGCTTCAGGATATTCTGATATATCTAAACCAATCATGGTAATCCCATTACCTTTGCCTGGGTTTATGAATGGGAATGTGACCCAATTCTGGCCAAGGAAATGTGAGGGAAAGTCACTTGGGTCTTCCATGAAAATTTGTTTACTCCTAAGTAACAGTGGAGTCTTTCTTCTTCCTCTGGATGTTTTTGTGTCTAGATATCACACATGTAAACAACACAGCCCTCTTACTTCCAGCCTGAGGATGAAGCCACCACACAAAGGAGGACAGAAACTAAGAGAACAACTGAGGAATAGCCCCAGAGCCCCGACGTGCTGGAGCAGATCTATCTTTGAGCTTCTTGTTATGTGAGCTGATAAATTACTTCATTTTTTTAGCCAATTTTACTTGATTTGCATTCCTTGTAGGCAAAACTATGCTAATTGACCCAGTAATAAAGCTGGTGCTGTATTTAATTCCCCCTTTGACCCTTGGATCTATTTATCAGTTGGCTGGCACCCATAAAGGAAAATGATGTAATTATATTGCTGGAATTTTCACACTCCTCTTACCAAATCTACTCAAAGTTACACCATTGACCTTATAAAATCTCTTGTGGAATTAAGTGCTTTGTCCACTTTAATAACAATCTACTTGGCATAAGTATAGTAAATATTTTCTAAAGGAACACATTGTACATTATCTGTATGTCATACCAACTTACAATCAGTTTAACATTTGTTGTCTACCTAGAAAGAGAAGTTACAGCTATATTTCTTGGATAATGTCAGAAATATCACAAAAATACTTGCATTAGTGTACCGGCATAACATTATTTGAACAGTAATTATAGGCACTCAAGTCTTAAATAACTTCGTTGTGTTGTCATATTCTTCAGCTTGGGTTGAAATTCTTAATCTATTTGTTATAACATGAAAATGTTGATTAGAAGTTCTTGTATGATCTGGAAATGAAAGTGGGAAATAAGATCTAGTCTTCATAGCCCAAACATTTCTCTCTTTACCTTAATAAATTTATGATAGGACGTTACCCAAAGGGTACTTCTCAGAATGCTGGTCCTGCTAGATGCTCAATGAAAATTGTTGGGAGATCGCATTATATTATATTCCCCTCCTGCAGGTTCATAGGCATATTAGTCTATCCAGATCTCTGAGAAGTCCTAAAGTAATAAAAAACCTCTTTAACTTTATTTTATTCAGTGTTTCCTAAACTTATATTGACAAAATATCTAGTAAAGTTCCACATAACTAATATTCTGTGGAATATATTTTGGGGAATGCTATCATAGGATGGTTGTTATCAAGCTTCTTAAAAATGGAAAGATTACCCCTCTAAATATATGTTTTGACTGAGTACATGTGCTAAATCAAATATCACCTATTGTTATATACGCTCTTCATTACTGGTCAATAAGAACATTTTTGGTTGGCTCTAGGGGAATCTGAAATCCAAAATATCAAAATGAACAGGAATTCATAAAACAGGAAGGCAAATTGAGAAATTGTTCCAAAGGACGACTAAAGAGTAAAACTATTCACTATGATACGTGATCATGACTAAGTACAGATAACTTCTTACAAAAGTAATTATGGAGATGAAATCAGAGGGAGACTTGTGCTCCTCCAACTAGAACTGTAAACAGGAGGATGTGATTTGTAAGTTAATAGCAAGGAACAACAGGGCATCGGGGGACTAAGTGAGAGCTAGTTGAGTGGGACTGACTCTCAGGGAAGAGATAAGCCTAGACATATAAATTTCGAGATATTTCTGGATTCTTTAATCCACTAAATTATTGAAAATATCTCCATTATTTTGGTCATTAAGTCACTAGAATACTCAGTTGTCTAAGATCCACTCTCTATTAAGGGCAGTAAGAGAATGAATGAGACTGAAAAAGAGAGGTCATAAAAGCCTACGTTATTCCATGAAACAGCTGGACCAGGAACATTTTTAAAGATGTTAAAGAAATGTGCTGCAGGAGGGCATCAGCACGAAGCTTTTACAGACTAATCATCTTGGCTCCAGTCACCACACGAATCCCCTTCAGCGCCTGTGCATCCTTGCCCAGCCATGCTCGGTTACAGAGAAGCTTACTTGTTTTCTGTCATCTGTGGTTTTATGTATATTCGACTGTTGGGCGTCTACATGAGGGTTTTCCTCATTATAGATAATTCACAAAACATTTTTTTAATCCTGGACCAGCTTCCAGCTGTAACCAACACGCACTGCAGCCACGTTTTCTACCACTCCGTTGGTAGGCGCTTAGAGAAGAGGAGCTCATTTTAATACTAATCTAGATGAAATATCATTGGTAAATAGATCTGTTAAAAATCATATTAACATTCCAAGCCAAATAGAAATGTCTTTGGAATTATTTGTGCTGTTTCCCTTTAACTGTCATTAATAATTAAAAGTGCCTCTCTGTGTTTATTCTCCTGTTTCATTTTAAAATGGGGCTTATTAGAGCAGGAATCACGTCTTATTGTTATATAATAGCACATAAGCCACCCCTGAGAAGTATACACACTGTAGACAGTCAATCCAATAGATAATGGATTTGCTAATGAAATATCTTTACAAAATCATTGGACATGGCTAGAGAACTGACACAAAGCTCTTATTCTAATGAGGCTTCTTGGACTAGCTTAGAGTTATAATCACTTCAAAGTCTGTATTTCCTCCCATTCCTAAATCATTGTCATTCACACATAAGGGGACAACCTGTGGAATACTGGCCAGTGGTATGGGCCAAATTATTATTTTACTATGGTGTGGATCTAGTTAAGTCCTATGCCTAAAAATTCTTCAGTTGTAGATAAGATTGCCTATTCTAAGAGTCAAAGTGTCTGACTCTGCCTGGTTCATGTGCTCCTGTATTTAGGGCCATATAATGACTGTATTCCTAGAATTTTAGCATATTGGTGCTAAAAGGAATACTAAACAAAATCTAATTCAATTCCTTCATTTTACAGTTAAGAAAATCAGTCCAAGAGAGGTTATTGTCTATCCCATGATCATACAACTGGTTTACAACAAGCTATGACAAGAGCCTAGATTTCCTTGCGAGTGTCCCATGACTCAGTCAGTGAACCAGGATGAAAGATGTCCAGGAGAGAAGGATTTGTGATAGAAGTCACATGTATCTACCATGAGCTTAGCAGAATATTATGAAATATTTGCTGCATTAAGACCCAAGATAGCGAACTTCTGGTTTAAAATGGGACAGCAAATTGGGTCCGGTCCTGTGGCATAATGGTTAAGTTCAAGTGTTCTGCTTTGGCAGCCTAGGTTTGCAGGTTCAGATCCCAGGTGCAGACCTACACAACTCATCAGCCATGCTGTGGTGGCATCCCACATATAAAGTGGAGGAAGACTGGCACAGATGCTAGCTCAGGGCTAATCATCCTTGGCAAAAAAAAAAAAGGGAGAGCAAAGACGTTTGCTTCTCATTGTCCCCTGAAACCAACCAAAGCCAAGTATGAAAATTAGAAATTAAATAAGAAACACTAGAAAATATTCACTTAATGTAGTGAGAACAGTAAAGAAAAACAGAGGAACATAAAAGACATGAGAAATATAGAAAACAAAAAGTAAAATGACAGACATAAACCCAACTATATCAATAGTAACATTAAATATGAAAGGAATAAATCTAGAAGGCAGAGTTTGTCAGACTGGATAATAAACAGGATCTAATTATGTGCTATCTATAGGAGATACACATTAGAATAAAAAATACAAGTGGGTTGAAAGTAATAGGATGGAAAAGATACATTATGCAAACAGTATTTTAAGACGTCAAAGAAGAAAAGAGCATACTAAGCCCAAAGCAAGAATAAGGAAGAACAAAATGAAGATTAGAGCGGAGATAAACAAAATAGAGAACAGAAAACAATGATAGACACAATCATTGAAACCTAAAATTTGGTTCTTTGAAAAGATCAACAAAATTGACAAACCTTGAACTAGACTGATCCAAGAAAAAAAAAAGAATATCCTCAAGTTACTAAAATCAGGAATGAAATATTGGACATTACTACTGACCTTACAGAAATAAAAAGGATTATATACATGAACAACTGTATATCAACAAACTAAGAAACTAAGACACAATGGACAAGTTCTTAGAAAGACACAAACCACAAAAACTGACTCCAAAAGAAATAGAATATCTTAAGAGCCTCTCAGAAATAAGAAGTAATAACTTGTTTGAAACTGCCCATAAAGAAAGGTCTAAGCCCAGATGGGTTCATTGATGAATTCCACAGAACACTTCAAGAATAATTAATAACAATTCTTCATAAAATAGAAGAGAGGAAACACTTCCTAACTAATTCACGAGGTAGTATTATACTCATATTATACCCAAAGCTAGAAAAAGACATCACCAGAAAAGAAAACCACAGATTTATATCTCTTATGAATAAGATGCAAAAAACTTCAATGAAAAGCTAGCAAACCAAATCCAGGAAGATGTAAAAGGATCATACATCAGGAATAAGATGGATTCACAAGGTTGGTTTAACATCGAAAAATCAATGAATTTAATACACCATATTGATAGGATAGGACTAAAACCACATGGCCATGTCAATAAATGCAGGAAGAGCATTTGACAAGGTTCAACACCCTTTCTTGATAAAAACGCTCAAGAAACTAAGAATAGAGAACTTCTCCAAACTGAGAAAGAGCATCAAGGAAATACCCATGGCTTACGTCATACTTAATGGTGAAAGACTGGATGCTTTGTCCCTAAAGTCAGGAACAGAACAAGGATGCCTGCTCTTGTCACTTTGATTTAACATTTTACCGGAGGTTTTCACCATGGTACATTTATGGTCAATTGATATTTAACCAAAGTGCCAAATAATTTAATGGGAGAATGAATAGTCTTGTCAATAAATGGAGCTGTGATGAATGGATATCCTCATGTAAAAGAATAAAGTTTGACCCCCACCTCACAATATATGTCAAAATTAATTCAAGGAGATCAAAGACATAACAGCTAAAACTACTAAATTTTTAGAAGAAAACAGAGGTGTAAATCTTCATGACTTTGGATGAGGCAATGGTTTCTTAGATATGACACAAAGCACAAGCAATAAAACGAAACGTAGATAAATTTGATATCATCAAAATTAAAAGCTTTTGTTCTTCAGAAGATACCATTAAGAATGTGAAAAGACACTCCACAGAAGGGCAGAAAATTTTTGAAAACCATACAGCTGATAAGGGACTTGTAGCTAGGATACACAAAGAACTTTTACAACTCAATAATAAAAAGACAAATAACCCAAGTGAAAAAATGGGCAAAGGATCTGAATAGAAATTTCTCTAAAGAAGGTATATAAGTGGACAATAAACACGTAAAGAGATGCTCAACATCATTAGTTATCAGGGAAATGAAAATCAAAACTATAAAATACCACTTCACATCCACTAGGAAGGCCATAATTTAAAAAAAAAGACAATCGCAAGGGTTGGCAAGGATGTGAAGAAGTTGGAAGCTTCATATAATGTATGTGGGGATGTGAAATGATGCAGCCACTTTGGGAAACGCTCTGGCAGTTTCTAAAAAGGTTAAACGTAGAATTACAATATGACCCAGCAATTCAACTCCTTGGTATATAGCCAAGAAAACTGAAAACATACATCCACAAAGGTACCTGTATGCAAATGTTCATAGCAACATTGTTAATAGCCAAAAAGTGAAAGCAACCCAACTGTCTGTCAATTGATGAATTGGATAAAATGTGGTATATTCATACAATGGTATGTTATTCTAGCAATAAAAAGAAAGTTCTGCCACGTGCTACAACATGGATGAACTTTGGAAACATTATGCCAAGCGAAAGAAGCCAGACGCAAAAGGCCACATATTGTATGATCCCACTAATACACAATGTCCAGGAGAGGCATGTCCATACAGACAGAAAGTAGATTAGTGGTTGCTTAGGGCTGAGGAGTTGGGGCGAAATAGAAAATAACCGCTAATGGGTATGGCATTTCTTTTTGGGTTGATGAAAATGTTCTAAAATTGACTGTAGTGATGACTGCACGACTCTATGAATATACTAAAAACCATTAAAAAATATAATTTAAAATGACAAACTGTGTAGTACATGAATTATATCTCATATAGCTGTTATTAAAAAAATTAAAACTCTGTTGTTAACAAAACTTATCAATGCCTGGAGAACATACCACAACATAGGAAGGAAAAGAGCGTGAGCAGGGTAGGTGGTTAGGGGCACAGGGAGAAGACCGCAGCCCCTGTAGACAGAGCTGGTAGAGAAAAGGATCTTTCTAATTAGGTGACATCCTAAAAGGGAAAGACAGGCAAACCCAGCTTGGAACAATGACGTCCAGTTCCGTGGTCTGTGGACCAAGCCTCCCTGTGCCCAGGACAGCAACGGAAAGAGTGTGGGAAGGGAAGGCTGGATGAGGAAATAACAGCCATGGCACATTTTCTGGAGCCAGACTGTCCACGTGGACAAGAGAAGGAGAATGTGGGTTTGACACATGTTCCTAAAATTACCTCTTTCTGCCAATGAAGAGAAGTAAAAGCTCAGTCAGTATCCAAAAACTCCTACCGTGTGTCTCACACAGCTAAGCCCAGAGCAGATTCATTGCCTGGGGCAGAGACACATGAGAACATTGAAGACATCAGAACAAATCGCAAATGGTGTTGTCCTGAGTTACTGCCCTTGTCCCTTCCCCACACTCTCCTTGTGCAAATAGCTGGGACAGGAAGAGTTCCCCTATTCAAGGATGAGTAAAGATGGGAAAGGAAAAACATGAGATGTATGCAAAATAAGTGCCTAAGTTAAAAAAAAAAAGGCAGCGAACAAAAGGCCAGAGAGAGAGAGAGAAAGAAAAAAGAGGGAAAGAGGACACGCATCAGAGAAGAAGTACTGCAATGTAGACAAAATGTCCAACTGTATTCCTCTAAGTAACAAGAGCCCAAGGAAGGGATAAAGGGCTAGAAGCACTCTGGGAAGACGAGGGAAAACAACAGAAGCAGCTGAAAAGTGAGCTGATAGGTCTTGGGAAAGATCGCAGAAATGAAAGTCACATAAAGATCAGCAGAAAGAAAAACAGGCTTTACTGAAAATATAACCAGAGGTATCTAGGATTAACTTGAAAAAAATGAACAAAATAAAATTAAAAAGGACAGAAAAGCTGATTAGTATTAGTAAAAGAACAATAACAGATAGACAAAAAATACAACTGCAAATTACAGATGACATTTAAAATAATTAACTATACAATAAAAAGATATTTTTAAAAGAAAGCATTAAATCTACAGAAAGTGTAAACTTCCAGTGAATTCTTGTAGAAATTGATCAAAAATGAAGATGTTGTAGTGAATTTATTGAAAAAATAATAGCAAAGAATTCTATGGGCATCGAGACAAAAGAAAAGGAAATCAGAGCGGCCTTAATCCTCCTAGTTGTAATGATCGGTGCCAAGAGATACAGAATCATGTCTGCAAAATCCTCAGGGAAAGAAGGTATGACTCAACCAGTGTCATACCCAGAAAACCTGCTCCACAGCTGGCAGGATATATTTCCCAACAAAGGAGACCTCTGGGACTTTAACTCTCATGAGCATTTCTTTAAAAAATTTATTAAATAATAAACTTCCATCAACCAAGAGATGGATAAGGTTGCTGTGGTAAAAGAAACAGTAGTGAACACTGAATCCAAGCAAATGTGGAGCCGTGTCTAAACAACTGTGAGACTCAAGTTACAGAACAGAGTGCAAATAATATTAATCATAACTGTATGGAAATAATAATATGACTAGCATAGTTTGAGGGGTAGAGTGGAGTAGAGAAAGCGGGAGGTAACACAATCAGATTTCCTGACATCAGGGACATGAGTCAACTGATGATGTTTTAGAGCTTAAAAGTCAAATTACAGTGGAAGAAGTATATTATTATTCTTTATTCAACAAATATTGAGTGAACGCTACTCTTATATGCAGGTCTAAGGATACAGTGGGAGCAAAGCCAGGCTCCTCCTGCCCACGTCCTAGCGGGAAGACAGAAAATAAACAAATAGCATAATCTCACTTAGTGGTATGAGTGAGGAAGGAAAGAGAGGAGGGTGGTAGGGACTGCCAGGGATGGACTGTGAGCTATTTTACATGGGGTGGTTGAGGAAAGCTACTCTGAGCAGGTGACACAGAAGCAGGAAACTGAATGATAAAGAAATGGGTAATTGAAGATTTGGGGGAAGGGCACTCCAGGCAGAGGAAAGGGCTTGGAAGCTGTAAATAGATTCACAAGAGCAGCTGATGAAGTGGGCAAAGCAGAGTAAGCCAGAGACAGAGAGGTGGGCAAGACTGGATTGTATAGGGGCTTGCAGAGGAGTCTTGTGTGAGGAGTCAAGGTTTCATTCTAAGGGTGATGGGAAGCCGTCAGAGAACGAGGAACAGCCGAGCTATTGCGTTTGTATTTTAGAATACAAAATAGCCTGCCGTATCCTCAGTAGAGAGGCCAGCCTGGACGTAGAAGGACCAGCCAAGAGGCGACTGCACTGGTAGAAGTAAGAGGCGACAGTGGTTTGGGGTATGGTGAGAAGTTAGATTTAGGACAGCAATGACAGGACCATACTTTTAACTTTAAAATATATAGATAATTTTGGATGATTCATGAGGGTCTTAATGAGATGGAGGGCAAGGAGGAAGGAAAGAGGCTTCTAAGTGCTTGTATCAGTGTCTGGATACAGTGGTTCCTTTCACTGAAGTGGCCAAGGCTGGAGAGGGGCAAGTCGGGTCATGCCAATATTGAAATGAATGTTAGATATCTAAAGGGAGATGCTAATAGCAAGTTAGATATATAAGTCTTGAGCTCAGGGAAGAGGGTGATGTGAGAGATATAAATCTGCCCGGCATTAGCATATAGATGGTATTTAAAGCCCTGGAAATGAAGAGATCACCTACCATGCAATTCACAGTGATCTTCACATCATGACTCTTTAAGAGCAAAGAGCATGAGCATCAAAGAAGCATGGCCTGGGTGTGACGTCTCAGTCACATCTCTTCATTTCTCTATGAATGTGTTAGCTTATTTGGAAAATAAGTGGTAAGCACCAACGTCTAAGTCTCCCACAGCCTAAGAGGGCCATACTGTAATGATCTAATTTCATAGAAAGTGAAGTCAGGTATTTTATTTCCTGTAAAAGCTTGCGTCTTTTCTTTAAGATCTTCAGAGGAATGCAAAAATTGACTAGGGCAGTTCAGGATTCATCAAATGGCAGAGTTGAAAGCAGTCTACACTCAAAGAGCTGTTTGAAACTCTATGCTTAGTTGTGGGTTTCTTAGATATGCAAGGAACGGTTGAAGTGACCCAAGATACTGCACATATAACCGGTGAGAAAATAATTCCTGTTGCCAAAGTATTATGAAAACGAAATGTCTCCTGGTCGGAACACTATCCCAAAGCATACAAAATTCAGTTGGCCTTGCAATGTAAACTCTGCCTTTCAGGAATTGCAAACAGAACGTAATTCTGTAAGTTGAGAAAAGTAACTGCTTTTCGGCCCCTCTTTTTTTTCTTGCAGTAATATTGGTCTATAACATTATATAAATTTCAGGTGTACATTGTCACATATTTCAATTTCTGCGTAGATTACATCATGTTCACCACCCAAAGATTAATCACAATCTATCACCACACATGTGTGCCTAGTCACCCCTTTCTCCTTCCCCCCCTCTCTCCTCCCCTCTGGTCCACCAGTCCAATCTCTGTTTCGATGTGCTTGTTTGTTGTTGTTTTTATCTTCGATTTATGAGTGAGATCATACGGACTTGAAGGTAAGACCTGAAACCATTAAACTTCTGGAAGAAAATATAGGCAGTATACTTTTCAACCCATCTTGAGTCATTATTTTTGGTTGGAGGAGTACCAAAACTCACACTTTTTGCTTAAGCAACTTATATCTTTTGCATATTCATTACAGCATATGCATTAAATGTTGTTTTAAAATGAGTCCAGTCTAATTTCTCTAATAAAAAAAGTGATTAGTAGCTTTCATTATTGCCTAATGTGGTTGGCTAATTACTTATAAAATAAAAAATAAGTCTCTCTAATGGGATGTTAATAACTAGCTTTCTCTGCAGTGTTTTGTGTGCATGTGTGTGGAAAGTCTGCTATTTTCCAAGCCCCTTCAAAAATTATCATCCCATACTGCCATTTTTGATAACTTCTTCAAATAGGTAAATACTGTAGCTTTTTGTTAAAGTACAGCTCTAGGTTATAACTACACGGTACAAAAACAGCTAAAAATAATGGATAATTCAAGCCATTACTTAGTTATTTTAACCATTTGGTGTAAAGTGGCTATTTTGGAATTCCTTTGCACAGAATTAGTATTTAGATTTGACTGGGGGTCACTTACCCCTCTTTTCTTCTCATGAAAGCTATATGTACAGAACTGTAGCTACAAAACTGTCTGAGAATTCAGTTGCTGGACATTTCTTGTGAGCTGCACCTGGCTGAATCTGAATCCCCCATGTCACACCAAGTTGCCATCGTACTCCTGGGGCCACTGTCACCCCAGCTGAGGGAGACACATTCTCCAGCCATTTGCAGTACCAGTGCTGACGTCCATATGCTCTGCAATACTGTTTTCATCATTTAATACTTAAGTGAGGGCCCCCCACCAGCAGGCATTCATCCTCTGCCACACCATCATCCTATTCCTCTGGTCTGTTCTTCCCGGCTCTGAACCCAGACGCCTGCCCGCCAACCCCTGAAATCCTTCCACTGTGCTTCCTGAAATCCATCACACTCCCTCAAATCTCTTTTCCCCTTGGTCTTCCCTCCCGCTCTGTGCCCTGACTGCTGCCTCCTCTGCAGCCTTCTCAAGGGGTGGCTGCTTCTCTCTCCCATCCCAGGTGACCCAGCTTTGTGGGTGGGCTGAGGCCTGACCTTCCATTGCCACGTCCTACTCCTGGATACCTCATATAGAACCTGCTCGTGCCATCTGGCATAGCACCCTCTCTGCCTTCTTCTTCCTGTCATCCCTGCCATCTTCCACATCCTCCTCACTGATTAAGCTTAGGGTCTGGTTTGGACCTGTCCATCCTAAAGTATGCAGATCGCTCATCTAAGAATATGGTTTCCAGTGATTTTTCCTTCCTCGTTTTTAACAATCTTTTCCCGTCTACTTCAGCTTCTTAACTCATCTTACATCTTTACATCCTTACCACAGCTCTTTGTCATTGCATTTTCTCCATCTCCCAAATCTGGAATTCAAGCACTGCCAAATCTTATCAGGGCCTCCTGGCTTCCAGCATGCATGTTCATTTATCTGATACCTGCTGATTTTGAGGGCACCGTGTACCTCCAGGTCACTGAGTTTACTAGATCCTTTTTTTCTCACCTCATTTGACCTTTTAGCAACATTTGGCTCCTCCTTTCCTGAAACACAATGATCTCTTGGCTCTGCTCACTGCAGAGGTTCCTGAGTGTGCTCTACTACTCTGCCTGTTGAAAATATGTTCTTTTGCCTAGGAATTAAATATTAGAGGGTCTCAAAGATGATTTTTAGGCCTTCTTTCATCCTCATTTTATTTTCTCTCCCTAGGTGACGACTTACCCACATCCAGAGCCCTGTCAACCGTACACAGATGATCCTAGAATGTGTACATCTTGCCAACTCCTGCTTCTGAGCCCCAGATGGAAGTGTACAATGAGCTGCTTGTTGTCTGCATCGTGGTATCTCAAAGCCACATCCAACTCAACATTTTCAAATACAAAGTCCTGGTTTTCTCTCACAACACTGGTCCCCTGTCAGTGTCCTTACTCTTATTTATGTTCACAAGCAATGAGGACTCATGCCTGATGACTCTTATCTTTAATCCCTATGACTCATTCCGTCACCATATCCTATCTGTTTCACCTACAAATACCTACTGAAGGTGAGGGTTTCTATCAATAACATCATCACCACTACAGCATGAGCCATCATCATCTCTCAGCTGGACTTCTGCAACAGTCTGCCAAGCACACAAGCCTGCCATTCAGCAGTTCTCAGTACTGCTGTCGGTGTGGTCTTTAAAGTACAAATCTGATCCTGCCACATGTCTACTGGAAACACTTCAATGCTTTCACATCCTCTTAAAATAAAGACCCTCTACCTCATCTCATTTCCCACTCTGCTCACCCCAGATCTTTGCACTCCAGCCCCACTCAAGTTTTTTTTTTTTTTTTTTTTTTTTGGGGGGGGGGTTCTTGAACACAGACCTGTCCTTTTGTCTCTGAGCCTCTGGACTTGATTTTCCTTTTCCTGGAATGCTCCCCTCCCTCTTCACCAAGTTAATGCCTATGCAACCCTCAGACCCCAACTCAAACATCACCTCTTCAGGGTGGACTTCGCTGACTGGCCCTACTTAGCAACCCCATGAGCTTTAATTTACCTCTTATACCTCCTCATAGCACCAGCCCCTAGTTTATTTTATTTCACTGTCCAAATAGTGGTTTACATTTAATAATGTGATTATTTTGATTAATTTCTCTCTCCTTTAGACTATAAGCTCCATGGGATAAGGCCAGAGTCCCTTTCCCCTCCTGATAGTATCTGCAGTGCCCAGAACAATTGCCTAGGACCGCAAGTGTCCAATGAATACCCGCTGCATCAGTGGGTGAGCGTATGAATGACATATGTGATCACGCAAACCATAGCTGGCAAGTTTGAGCTCCTTGAAGAAGATATAGATGATTGCATAAACACAATAGTGATACAAAATCATCTGCTTTATATGAAAAGTCAAAGGTCATCTTCTCCCTATAATATTCTCAGACATCGGAACCTTAAACCTCTGTTTTCAGCTTGCAGAGAGACATGGATACAATTTTCCTTGTACTTTAACTTTTTCTTTTTGTTTGGTTTTATTGTGATAAACGAGCACTATTACAAGTTGAACTGTGTTTCCCTAAAAAGTATAAGTTGAAATCTTAACCCCTAATGCTTGAAAATGTGATCTTACTTGGACATGGTTCACTGCCCATGTAATTAGTTAAGATGAGGCCAATAGGGTGGGCTGTAATCCAATCGGACCAGTGTCCTTATCCAAAGGGGAAATCTGGACACAGAGACAAATATGTACAAGGGAAAAGGCCATGTAAATAAGAAGGCAGACATCAGGGTGATGGTCTGCAAGACAAGGAATGCCAAAGCCTGCCAGGACGCCACTGGAAGCCAGCTGAGAGGCATGGAACAGCGTCTCTCTCACAGCCTCCAAAGGAACTAATCTGCCACCACCTTGATTTCAGACTTCTAGCCTCTAGAGCTGTGAAAGGACAAATCTCTGTTGTTTAAGCTACCCAGGAAACTAAGGAAAGTACAAAAATTATTTTGATCTTGATGTTTTCTTTGGAGGGAACCAAACTGCTCGGAGGTTCAAGTCATGGTAAATCTTTTAAATTTCTATGAAAAAAAAATTCTTAGATTAACACCTTAAAATATGCTGGCAAATTCATAAACAACAAACAAATCAAATCAAACCAAAACAACAACAGCAACAAAACTCTCTGTAAACTTATAATTTGAAGGATAAGGAGTTAAAATATAGTTCCATGACCTCAGTACTAATTACATGGTCCCACAAGTTCCAATTTGCCTCAAAAATATAATATGGACACAATTTAGATTTCAGTATTAATTTATAACACTATATATTATTTTCTTGATTACACTCTAAGGATTGTTTAAGTGAAAACTGGAGATGGTTAGCACACACGTAGTAACTATACAACCAGATGGTAGGTCCCTGGGCGGGCAGAGGAGAGAGAGACTAAAGTGGGTGGGTGGGACAATGGTTAGGATTCAAAGAGGAAGTGATGTACACAGGCTAAATATAAATAGAATGCTTTTGCTGCATGTAATATTTTCCAAATGTTGGGTTAGAGACTCTTGCTTTGCTTTTGCATCTTCTTGATCGTGCAAAAATATCTCATCTAGACAAGACATTAGAACTCATTGAATCCAAACTCTCCTACTTATTTATTTCAAATTTTCTATTGTAAAATACATATTTTCTTTTCAAACTCACTTTCATGATGACATAGATGTCCATACTCTTCCAATGGGGTGTTGAACGTACACTGATATCAAGTCAACATCCTGGCTCCAGTTAGAGATTGTAATTCATAGTCATCCGAACCTGATGGAGATTCTATCAGGTACATAACAAGGCTGCAAAGACTGTGTGGATTCTAAGGATCCTCCTTTCCTTGTGATTTATCCTCAAATCTGGTCTGATTCTGAGCAGTATGCAGAAGGATCCATTCTTCTGGTCATTCCTCCTCTTCAAAGCCATTCATTAAGGATGGGACAGGAGATGCTAGAAGGGCTCTCTTCAGGGCACTGCCATCATTGGGGAGTACCTCACCTTCTCCAGTGCTTCACCCTCTCCAGCATTTCCCAATCCCCACCACCACCACCCAGACCTAGGCGTGTCCTGGCTGCAGGAAGGGCTGGAAGTCCAATCTCTTCCTCTTAAGGATGAACAAGCAGAGCCCCAGAGAAGTCAAGCGACTTGTTTGCTGTTACAACAAGCAAAAGTGACAGATCTGAGACTTGAGCCCAATCTTCTACTAGTGTCCAGTTTTCTTTTTCCTTTTTCAGTTTTCTTTTGATGACACTCTACTGGTAATAACTTGATTTCATTCAGCAAACTACATTTCAGCAGTTATGGAGATAACATAAAGGGTTCCTCTGATACTAGAAAAATGATCCAAAGAAAGAAAATACCAGCACTACCATACAGAAATATAAAAGCATGTTTTTTAAATTATTTTCACCTTGATATCTTGGTGAAAGAAAAGACTAAGTTAACAACTTAGTCACTGACGCTCAGGGGTCCTTGCTGTATTGGATGTTCTGTAACCATTTGAGGCTCAATGGGGACAGAGTTTGCTCCAGAAAGTGATGTCGAATGACTTTTCTGGGCCTCTGTTTCTTCATTTTAAAGCTGGAGAAAATAATACCTTCTTTTACAGAATCTGGAAAATTATAGATACTCATTATATGGTATTTCCTCTCCTGGACTAAGTCTTTCATGCTCAAAAACACAAAACACACATTCTGGGATACATGCCCCCAAGCTCTATTATTTAGTAAGTTCCACTTCTGATACTTCCGTTCTGTGAGTTAGACTTAGAAATCCTATTTGTTCGCCAGGAGAAAAGCACAGCACAACATCAAACGGGCGTTTGCAATGAGCACGGACAGGTGTTCTCCATGACAACCTGAGGCCAACTCAAACTGAATCCTTCTCTTGCTGACAGCAGCAATGAAAGCATTTTCATGCATTTTATTTCTTTTGGTCCTGGATACCATTCAATAATTCAAACTGAAACCCGCAGTTACTCTTAAGGACCAGCAGATAAGAAGCTTTATTTCCAAAGTAAATTGTACTTGGATTTTTATAGTAGCTAGATATAGATTTGTATAGGTTTAAATATTGACTTCAGAAATACTCTTATAGTATTAAAACTTTTTCCTAAAAATGTTAAGTTTTAAATAATTTATGTTGCTTTTTAAAAATTATACATGCATATGTTAATTAATTAATTGTACATAGCGAAGCAGCTGCTTCCAATTCTACTAGGACGGCTTGCAAATGATTTCCATCTTCATCTTTGAAGATCGAGTACCAACATTAAGCTAGGAAAGGCAATTTTGCAAACTGACATTCTGCTCCTTTGGAAATGCCTGTGCTGCCTCTGTGCCTGTCATTCACAGCAGCCTTAAGATTAGCTGTCTATATTCTGTCTCGTCCCCCAGCACTTTCATTTACAAATATTTGATGAGAAATAATTGCACATGCCAAAAGACCCCTTGAAAATCATTTGTAGGAATTACACAAGACATGTGGAAAAACGATCTTCTGGCTTAAAGAAATAGGAAAAATAACTACACCTAAAATCACTCTATGTAGTCTCACACTGCATTAGAGCAAGATAGGCACTTGCTAAAGGAGAAGAAATTATGTTTTCAAGGACCCCTAAAATTTCTCAAAAGTAAAGAACAATGCTTTTCTGTTCACTTTTTAAAATTCCCATGTAAGGAAACCAATTGAAAAAGGTAGAGTTTTGGTGAACTTCTGATGACTTGTAGGGAGATAGCAAGTTTTAAGGCAGTTTCACAGATAGATTTTTGAAAACCTATTACTCTGCTAAAACACTTGCTATTCTGCCAAAACCTTCCTACCTTACTTTCAATTAAATATGTCAACTTCCCTGAGTCTGGAAGTTTCAAAGAATGCTGTAGAAATTTAAATACAGGCCTTGGAGTCAGGAAACATGGCTAGGAGTCCTGATTCAGTCATTTAACAGTTACGTAAGAGTACCCTACATTGGGGGATTGCTGTGAAAGAAAAGACTTGGAGAAATGAACTTATATTAATCATAGTGTAAACCACAAACCATCAGACAAAGTGTAAGGAGTATTATTTGTTTCAGCCCTTCTATTCACAGAGATACAGATTTTTTTCTCCTGCTCTAGGTTTCTCCTTCATTTATATATTAAAATCTATAAACATGTATGACCAAAATAAAATTACCATTGGTCTAAATCACGTGGGATATTCACTCAATATTTATTAATTTTCATCGAAACCTTATATTCACTTCTATTTTCTTTCACTCTCAGCTCCTTCCTTCACTCCATATTTGACACTCATAAATACTGAGAGCATGGGCCCACGTGATGTGCTCAACAGCACCAACAGAATCAGCTGCAGGAGGACACAGAACGATCCTGGGAAGCAATAGCCGCCATAAGCTTACTTTCTTTCACTGAATTTTTTATTCACTATTATCTGGAGGGAGCATCCTCTTTGAAATGATTGCACTATTTACAAGGAAAAAAATGGTTGCATGCTAATTTCCTAACAGGAAAGGCATAGTTTTGGTAATTCTCCTTCTAGCCACTTTTAAGCTATTTTGGTGAATATCTTGTTTTGATTATAAAAGGTGGTGCAACCCACAGATATATAAAGTTTTAAGAAACTTAATTGAATATAAGATTCATAATAGGTTATTAAAGGAAGGGAAAAAATCTTGGGAGTGTATCTTTAAGTTTTTATAATGATTGTATGTAATTGGAATCCTCTACAAATGACTCCTGCTTCTCACTCATCAAGTGCTGTGATGGCAAACCATGGGTCTGGTGCAGTCAAGGAATTCTTATATGTGTTACCAAAAAAATATATAATAGCTGCTTAGATTTCATAGTGTACTCATCCCTTTTGGGAATATTTGCAAATCATAGCTCAATTCTCCTGTCAGGAGAGCAGGGCATCGTTGGCTTCCCTTTGTGTCCCTGTGACCTCATTGAAACTAAAGGCACTGCCACTAACCTGTCAGTAATCAGTGGGCTGACAATCATTTCTTTTCCCCAAATTTTAGTTCTACAGATAATGGTCCCTATTTTCCTAGTATGGCCTTAATATTAATAATTATTCTAGAATATAAATCCTGAGAAGCCATTTTACTTGTTCTTTGGTTTTAATTATATTTACCCCAAATCATTCTCTGAGAATCTCAAGTATGTGAAGAATACAGCATGATGACAATAAAGTAAATTGTGTTTCAACATTTATTTCTTTGATAAATAATCTATCTTCTATTTAAAATAGTGGTTACTATATTAGAAAAATATTATAGTGTCACTTGTCCCTGTTTAGAAAGTAGTGGATAAAGGACTGAACATATGTTTTCAGTGGCACAGTAATCAAAAGGCAATAACAAAATTAGAAAACTAAACATGTAGATGAACTGTGGGATAGAATGGGGATTTTATGCTGAAGGCTGACTTAGAGGAAAGCATTTCTGAAGTTCCGATTATCTTCAAACTTTAAAAAATATCTAATCTCATCAAATGGCGAAAGGTATCCAAAAGAAGAAATCGGAACAAAGGAAGAATAAACCAAATGGATTAGGGTAGGAAGAGAAAGATAGATGTGTACATATAAACAAGCTCTATAACAGAGATGGGATTAGATCCACAAATACTTGAAAGATACCTCAGGATGAAGATGCATTATTTAAAACACTGAACACAGAACAAAGCGTTGCACATACAGAAAATCGTAGGAAGTAGATAAAATGTCACTGCATATTGCTGCTGTGAGAAAAAGACTGGCTACATGCATATGTTTATATGCATATGGGCCTAAAATTCCCACCGCCACTTTAGCTTAAGTCATAAAAAGCCCTTAGAATGCAAATATTAACTGTGTGGGAAAGCGTATTAAGCCACTATTAATCATTAATGGTTTGTATAGATTAGATTATCAGTTTTATTCCTGTTACTTACAAAGACCTTAAAAAAAGCAGAATTCACTAAAGTAAGCTGGAGAGGATGGAGGGTAGAGGCCCACTGCTGTTACCCTATAGGGCTGCCCCAGTTGGGGACATGCTGTTGCCGTATAGGGCTGCCCCAGCTGGGGACATGCTGTTGCCCTATAGGGCTGCCCCAGTTGGGGACATGCTGTTGCCCTATAGGGCTGCCCCAGTTGGGGACATGCTGTTGCCCTATAGGGCTGCCCCAGGTAGGGGACATGAGGCTGGCCCTGGACACAAAGGTTGCTGAGAAGCAGGCTCCCAGAGTTGCTTTCTTCAGGGCCATTCCTCAGGGAGGCCATTTATGCAGGATCGAGGGTGACCTCTTTGGGAATTTATATGGCAATCATCAAAAATTTGTCATTTTAAATTATTTAAACAACTATCTTTAATTTCCATATAAAGGACAAGGTGGCTTGATATTTTCTCTACTTGAGACAATCCTATTCCAATTTTAAAAATAATACGTTGTCCTTAAAGAGATACTTGGAGGTTTATATGTCCCAAATGTGATGATTTTTAGACTTAAAGAAGGCAACTTTTTTCTTCTCCTTCTCCATAAATTCCCAAACGAACAGAAAAAAGCATAGTCATAAAATAATATTTATGAACAGTATAGAATTACTCTTAACCTGAGAAGTTTAAAATGTGAAGGAATCGAATACAAAATTCAGAGAATGCCCCCTCTCATTTTTTAAGGACATGTATTTTATTCAGGCATGATCTTTCAAAGAGGAAAAAAAAAGAATAAAATATTTTACAAAAAGAGAAAAGAATATAAGCATAAATAAAAAGAGAAAACTCAACAGATTAGAAAGAAAACATCAAGAAAAAGTCTCATTGAAGAAATAAGGAAGATGATTAAAGAGGGAAAAATCAAGAAAAAGTAAAAATCCCATTGCTTAGATGATAACATTAAAAGGAAAAGGTGATAATTTAGGATAAATCTGTTCTACCTGATCCTGAAATCAAGGGAATTTTTCAAACTTTTAGTATCCTATCTCATTATCTCTTGAATTTAAGGTAGCAATATTTACTTCAATAAGCAATAATTTGATATATTATCCTTAAAAGTATTTCTCCCAGTGGTTTTCTTTTCCATTTTATAGCCTTCTTGAACATCTCAAGAGTCAAAGTGAAAACTGAGGGTCTCAAAGACTGTAATTGACTGTTTAAGAGAGCCACGGCATTAATCCACACGCATGAATGGGCAGCCACTAAGAATATCATTTATCTCAGTGCAGAGTTCCTTATTGAAAAACACCTCAGGACTTAAGCAAATTGTGAAGTATTTGAAGTTTCTTTACTTTTTTTGTGTGTGAGGAAGATTGGCCCTAAGCTAACGTTTACTGCCAATCTTCCTCTTTTTGCTTGAGGAAGATTGTTGCTGAGCTAACATCTGTGCCAATCTTCCTCTATTTTGTCTGCAGGACACTGCCACAACGTGGCTTGATGAGCAGCGTGTAGGTCCATGTCTGGGATCCGAACCTGTGAACCCCAGGTCGCCGAAGCAGAGCATGCGAGCTTAACCATTACACCACCGAGCCAACTTCTCTTTTAATTTTTATCCTCCACATTCATTTAAGTCATCCAAGGTCTCTGCTTTCTACCTGCTTCCCCTTTATAAGACAAGAAAGGAACCAGTCATTTGCACTTGATTGTAACTTACTCATTGTGATAAAAAAAAAATGAACCAGTGCTTTGCACTCATAGAAAGACAGAATGTTCATGTTGGAATGACCTTTTGAGGTCATCTGTCTTAAATCACTGCCCAAACAGAATTTCTTCTACCTATTCTGGGGTGATGTCTGGAACATTTCCAGTACTTTTCAATACATCTTAATACTTTTACTAGGGAAAATTTTCCAAGGATAACAACTCTAATTGTTCTTATATTGAATTAAAACCTACTTCTCTGCAGTGTCTGTGCACAGAGCTTGGTTTTGCATATGGAGCCATACCGAATAAATCTTCTCTCTCATCTGCAGTTCAGCCCTTCAAAATTCTGAAAACAGCTTCATCTTCCCCTACGTCTTCTCTTCCCAAACTAAGTAGTCCCCATTCCTTTAATGTTACCCCTGGATGCTAGTCAACGACACCTTAAATATAGGACCCAGGAATAGGCAACGTACATAATACCGTGTATATGTTCTAATAGTTCCAAGGACAGAGGGACTGAGATCTCTTTGATTCAAACACTTCTCTTCCATTGATTCAGTCTAGGCTCATAATAGCTTTTTGAGTGGCTGTGTCACGCGGTTATATCAGTGCCTTTCAAATGTGTCCAGGAAGCAGGGCTCTGAGAAGTCATGGGACTCTTTGGAGTACAGCGAAATTCTAGGTAGCATTCATTCCATCTTTTGAACCAGGATCAATTGTACTGGCAGAAAATATATCCATATTAAATGTATGCAGCACTCCACATCTCCCAAGGACAAAATTACTTTTAGAGAATTATGGTTCAGAGATTTTTCCAGTAATATTAGTTTTCTTTTCCTTTGTTTTCTTTTTGCAAACTAAGAAAAATTTATTGGCAAAAAAATGAAATTGCAGGAAAAAATTAATTAAATACCTGTTCACCTTTTTAAGATATTGTGGAAAGATCACCATTATTAATTTTTAGTGGCAAAACTCCTGGTACCATCTTTGGAAGAGCAGAGCTCCAGGAGAATAAGGTTTGAGAACCTCTGCCTCACACTGAGTATATTACACAGAGCGGTGTAAGAGTTGGCACAGTAAGTGAAGAAAGCACTGAGCTGCCACCTGGATATTGAGTTTAATTCTGCTGTATACCGACTTTGTGACCTTTAGAAAGTCATTTAAGTTCTCCAGCTTCAGTTTCCTCACCTGTCCAGTAAGGGAATTAGGTCAGAGGATTTTTAAGGTGCATTTCCATCTCAGTCTACCTGGGCTGCTGTAACAAAAACCCACAGACTGGGTGGCCTAAACAGCAGGCATTTACTTCTCACAGTTCTGGAGGCCGGAAGTCCAAGATCAAGGTGCTGGCTGATTTGGTTCCTGATGACGGCTCTTTTCCTGGCTTGCAGGCAGCTGCCTTCTGTGTCCTCACATGGTGGAGGGAGAGGGTGACTGAGCTAACTCCTATCGCTTCTTATAGGAACACCAATCCAATTGGGTAGCATCCTACCCTTATGGCTTCATTCAACCTTAATTACCTCGATAAGGGCCTTACCTTCCCAATACAGTCATATTGGGGGTTGAGGTTTCAATATGTGAATCTGGTGGGAACACAAACTTTCAGTCCATAACAATTTCCATCATGAAATTCCATTGTTTTAACCCTCTCAGGCTGTGTTTTTTTTAAAACTTAAACCATGTTAAGTCATGTCTGTCCTGTTTTATAAGCAATATATTGAACCCAAAAGCAAATTATTCTTCTTACCCAAGAAATTTCTTATTTGTTCAAAATTGAGTGCCTGCTATCCATCAGACAGCGTCCTAGGTTTGGGAAATTATTAATAAACAAAAAATGACAAAAATACACTTCTGCATGGAGCTCATACTCCACTGGGGAGGCAGACAATGAATAAGAGTAAAATATAGAATATTCTAGATAGTATTAAGAGTTAAGTCACCAAAATAAACCAGGAAAGGGGGTTATTCAATATTGGGACGGGGGTGTTGAAACTCTAGATAGTAGAGGAAGTGAAAGAAGTAGCCATATGGATGCCTGAGGGGAGAAATTCTAAGCAGAAGGAAGAGCGGGTATCAAAGGGTCTGAGGTAGGAGCATGGCTGGTTGTTCAGGAATGAGAAGGAGGACAATATCGCTGGAACAGAGTGAATGAGGGTGAGGGTGGTAGGAGACAAGGTTCAAGAGTTACGGGAACCAAACCATTTAGATTCTGGCTGATCATAAAAAGGACTTGTTTTTTAGTTTGATGTAGTCCCATTTGTTTATTATTTTTGTTCATGTCCCTTGCCTGAGAAGACATAACATTCAAAAAGATACTGCTAAGACTCATGTCAAAGAGTATACTGCTTATGTTTTCTTCCAGGAGTTTTACGGTTTCAGGCGTCACATTCAAACTAAAAACCTTCTGCAAAGCAAAAGAAACTACTAACTAAACGAAAAGACAACTCACCCATGGGCATAAAATATTTGCAAATCATATATCTAATAAAGGGTTAATTTCCAGAATATGTAAAGAACTCATAAAACTCAACAACAAAAGAATGAACAATCTGATCAAAAAATGGGCAAAGGATATGAACAAACATTTCTCCAAAGATGATATACAGATGGCCAACAGGCACATGAAAAGATGTTCAATATCACTAATTATTAGGGAAGTGCACACCAAAACTACAATGAGATATCACCTCATACCTGTCAGAATAGCTGTTATTAAAAAGACAAGAAATAACAATATTGGAGAGGATGTGGAGAAAAGGGAACCCTCATACACCGCTAGTGGGAATGTAAAGTCGTGCAGCCACCATGGAAGACAGTTTGGAGATTTCTCAAAAAAACTTCAAAATAGAAATACCAGATGATCCAGCTATTCCACTTCTGGGTGTTTATCCAAAGAACGTGAAAACACTGATTTGAAAAGATGTATGCACCCCTGTAATCATTGCACTATTATTCACAATAGCCAAGACTTGGAAACAACCTAAGTGCCCATCAATGAAAGAATAGATAAAGAAGATGTGGTGTGTGTATATCTATATCTACACAGACACACACACACACACACACACACACACACACAATGGAATACTACTAGCCATAAAAAACCCCACAAAATCTTGCCATTTGCAACAACATGGATGGGTCTTAAGGGTGTTATGCTAAGCTAAATAAGTCAGACAAAGACAAGCACCATATGATTTCACTCATATGTGGAAGACAAACAAACAACAAACACATAGATATGGAGAACAGATTGGTAGTTACCAGAGGGGAAGAGGGTAGGGGAAGCGCAACAGGGATAAAAGGCACATGTGTACAGTGATGGATGACAGCTAGACTTTTGGTGGTGAACAAGCTGCAGTCTGTACAGAAGTCAAAATACAATATGTACACCTGAAATTTACATAAGGTTATAAACCAATGTGACCTCAAAAAAATGACTTTTTTTACTGAGTGTATAGGAAACCATTAGAGGGTTTAGACTGGAAGAGTGACAGGATCTGTCTCCTGTTTTAACAAGATTTCTCTGATTAGGGGGTGGAGAATAGTTTGGAGGGAACCAGGAGGAGGGAGAAGGAGCAGTCAGGAGGCTACTGCCACAGTCCAGGCGCCAGATGAGGGTTTGAACCTACGTGGTAGCAGTGAAGGCGCTGGAAGGAGTCAACTTGTCTGAATAGTTGGAAGACAGAGATAGCAGAATTTGCTGTTGTTCTGGACTCTGCATTTCTGATTAGGCCTAGCAAATATCTTTAATTTGAATTATTTTTTCTAACATATTCGCTATAACTCTACAAATCTCAGATAGGCTCAGGTCATGTATAGACCCTCTGCACCAGCATAAATTATCTCCATTTTTAAATGATGATTATTCAATATCCTTTAAATAATGATTGGTCATCCATCAATCCAGTTGAGTTCAATTCAGTGGAGTTCTCTTCATTTTGGTTGGTTATTGGAAAACATCTCTAATATGTGATAGGTCTTGTGCTAAGCGTGGGGGAGGGGGAGGGCATTCACATACGATTAAGATAGATTTATCCTAAAGAAACTCAAAATCTGGTAGGGGCTGGGCACAATCACAAAGGTGGTGGGTAGTTTGTAACAAAGGCGTTTTAGGGGAGTGACTAATTACCCCTTGTGACCACAGGTCAAGGAGGGCATGGATATGACACTGGTGGTGGAAGTTCTAGCTGACATGCTAAGGACTGGCTCTATCTTGTGGGCAGAGTGAGAGCTGCTGGAGGTTATAGGTTGTGGAATAACATGGCTGTACCTGTGATGCAGGACACATCTCCAGAGGCAGATCAAGGAACTGTTTCAAAGGCTAGAGGCCAGGAAGGTTACTGTCGCCTCTGTTCAGTCGAGAGGTAGGCGACAATAGGGATGAAAGAAGGGGATGGTGTTAGACGTTTCTGAAAGTAAAGCTGATGCAATCGCTAGTTGAATCAGCTATGAGGAATTAGATTAAGGTAGGAGTCAGTTCAGATAGCTGAACTGTGCAGCTGTGCAACTCTGGAAGTTGAGAAAGAGAAGACAAAAGAAAAAACTTGTTTTGTTTGAGGAAAAATCATGTCTAGTTAGGGACATCCAGGCCAGAGTCTCATACTATTTAATCCCAGACCTAATCAGCAAGTCATATTTCTCTTCTGATAATAAAATTACAAGTTCATTGGTACTTTCAAATATTATTGGTAGCAATAAAAGTGTTACAATCTATTCTAAAAGCATAAAATGACACATACACACATTGACCTATTTATCTCACTCCTGAGAATTTATCTAAAAATAGATAGCTTGTAAATTCCATCCAAGAGGTCTCTCACTGAGACTTTTTTTTGTCATTATGAAAAAGTGAAAGTAATTTTAAATTCCCCATGATGAGGGAATGGCACATTCATTAGATTACAACCTGAACGAATTGTAATTATACAATTAGAAATATTGGCTTTTTCTTTCCCTAATCAAGCACTTCGCAATAGTTCGTATGAAGTATGCATGCTATTCTGAATAATCAAACAGAAGAAAAATGATATTTACATTGGGTTCTTCTGAGAAAGTTTCTAGTCTGGACACCACTGGTGTTTAGGTCTCAGATAGTTCTGAGGCCCTCTCTCTGCTCACAAGGAACGTATGTGTTGTTCAGAAGGGGAGAAGTCTTTGAAAATAATCCTTTGGATAGAACTCTTGAAAAATAAGTTGTTAGAATGTTTATTCCTCTTTCTTCTGGTGATACGCTCTTTGATTCTGTTATATTATTTACCAATTAGCATTAATTGATGCCAGTCATGAAATCTATTAAAAGAATCATACAAGAAATTTCCACTACGTGTGCTAATTAAATTTTCACTAGTACAATTTCATCTTCATTTCTAAAAGTACTTACTTAAGAAAGTTTAAAATGATTTTTTCTGTGAATAATTACATTTTGATTTTTAAAAATAACACGGAAGTTCCTTGTTTCTCCCTTAACACTTGAAGGAAAAGAGAAAGAAAGAAAATACTGCCTTTGGAGTAGAAGACTACATGTGCCTTTTCCATGGATGACATATATTATAATTTAGCAAAAACTGCTTGCTAGTTCTAAGAGTATCTGGCTTTCTAAAGTTATTATTTTTTGGTTCATGATATTTTTGTAGCTCTTACTGAAGAAAAAAATAACTGCAATAAGCCACTGACTCTGGTTGTAGAGAAGTAATTGTATCTTCAAAAGGTATTATTAATGCCATTAAAGATGAGTTTCCTGGAGCCTCAGTCATTTTCTGTGACACTCCAGGCCATTAATGAGCAAATCAGTCATCAACTGCTTGTTTTGGCCTATTCCAAAGTAGTCTCAAATTAATCATCTTTAAAGACATACTATTTTAAAGACAGTTCTAGAAAGAAATACACATTTTAATGATAAAAGTTCAGAAAATCATAGAAAACAAAAGTATTTTCCTATTTTTCCCATTCATCTGATCACTCAATCTGTACATATTAAGTGCACTTTATGTGCCTAGCACTAAAATAATATTTAAAGAGTTTTATATATGGAATACAGATAGGTTACTATAAAAATATGATTTGTCTAACTCTAAAATTCCCACTAACTTATTAATTCCATTTTAGGATCCGACCTCTCGTCCTTCCCACCCAGCTCCTTAGAGTGGGCCCCTGCAAAGCAGCAGAACGCACACTCCTAGCCTCGATAGCTGTGTTCTCTCATGAGTAACATGGCAGACTTTCTGCCCTCCATTTTCCTTGTAGTCTTCAATCTTCTCAGATGAGACATTAGGTAAGACATGGTTCTAAAACTTGGAGGACATCATGGTAAGTTTCTTGAGGGAATTTTTTGCTGTCATTTAGTGGAGATTGTCAAGAGTAAGGGCAGTTTTCTCCTTGGGACAGTTTGAGTTCTCCTCCTGCCTCGGGACAGGTAAGCTGCCTGTGACCAGGATCCAGATTCCAGCAGTCCCACTCTGTTCACAGACTGCTCATTCCAGTTCAACGCCATGCTCCCGTAGACAAAGCACACTCTTCTTCCTATCTCTTTCCCTCATTTCCTCTCTTGAACGTTTCTTCAGAATTCTCACAACAAATGATATAAGCACCTCTGTGGCGCATTTTTCTTATAGGAAAGCTTTCGTTTCTCAGAAAAGTACATCAATTCTTTTTTGCATGAGGACACTTCACCTGTTGGGATCTAAAAGCACTATGGAATGAGCCTCACTGCTCATCTTCTGAGCGCCCCCAGGCTCCTCCATTTATATTATACGGACGTTTTGAGGATTACATGTAATAATGCATATAAAACCTAGCCCTAGGCACAATAAATATTAATTAGTAGTAGTAATAAGTAATACAATAAAAAGAATTTTTCCTGAAAGCAAATATATTCTCAAATGCTTACACATCTTAACATAAAGAACAAGAGAAAAAGGGAAGAGTGAACAATTTATTACATTTGTGGCATACTTTATTTCAAAATTTGTGCCTTAGGAGCTTATATGTATTATGATAATTTCTTTCTAATGATCCTGGAGTCAACTCAGAGTTGTCAGTGATACACTAAGATGGAGAAGATTGTATTAGTTCAAATTGTAACCCTAAGAAGTGATTTTTTAAGTATTGCAGTCAAGATATTATTCTTCATTCATTCAAAATTCTGTTTATATGTTGCGTTCTATGAATATAAACAATTTGCAAGTATCTTTTATTTTATATGGTAGAAATGGTTTTTTAATCTATTAAGCGTTTGTTTTAAAATAAATTCTGATAATAAGTGGTAATAAATGTTTAGGGATGAATATAGATAACTTAGACTTCAACAACTCAGTGTATAAATAATGGTATCTCATAGAGTGTATAGATGATTTAGCAGCAGGTAAGTAGTTGGTAATCATTGATATATATTGGCACATTTCACAGAATAAAAACTTATGCTTATTTAAGAAATTCTTTGTCAAATTTTCAGAACCTGACATCTTTCAATAAAACCTGGAACACTTAATTCTTACTCATCCCCCTGCCAAATTAAAAAAAAAATCGACCAGTTGATTACCTGGAACAGATGGCTCATATAGGAGAAAGGATAAGACATAGCATTTTTGAGGATAAATCTACCAAACTCTTTCTATATATTATAATGCATTTAATTTTCTGTCCCTTTTGAATTTTATACAACAGAATTAATTTAAGGATCAGAAACCCAGTACAAATTAGTTCAAGGAAAAATACGATTTATTGGTTCAAGTACTTGACAAGTTCAGGGTTAAGAGTAGGAATAAGACTGATAATAGGCACAAAATGATCTAGGAACTCAAATTATGTCAACAAAGCAGCCTCTCTCTCTCTCATTCTTTCTCTCTCTCTCTCTCTCCCTCCGCCTCTGCTCTGATTGTGGAGTTAGCATCCTTAAACGCACTTTCCCCATGTTGAAACAACTGGATACCAGCAGTACTAGGCGCACATCATCCTTAGGATTTATGATGTGAGAGGCCTCTCCCCTTGGCTCCAGCAAAATTCCTTGGGAAAATTGACCACCCCTTCACCCTGGGTCAAATGATCATCCCTTAAACCACCAGTGCATCTGAAAGAGGCAGGCTACTTCACACACTGCGCTCCTGGGTGTGTGCTGGGGAGGAGATAGAACGTCTCTCCAGGCGGAATAAAGATCTTTCCTAAAAGGAAAAACACCTCTGGTAGACTGAAAGAGCGAATGTCTTTTACAGTACTCTGGAGTAAATGTATCAAAGACCACCTTCTATCCTGTCTTTGGTTGAAAAACACTTGGGTTAAAATGATGATATTGCATTGAAAACATATTCGTTTGTGTTCTTTACATATTCTTTGGGCATTTTCCTAGATTTAGTTAGCCTTGGGTGGCACTGCATCAAAGACATTCTTCAGATATTATATATGACTAGGGTGGCTGTGGCCCTAGTTTGCCTGAGACAGTTCTGGTTTACGCCTGCTGTCCCAGCATCATTATTAATAAGCTCCTCTTTTCTTAAAATGTCCTGGTTTAGATGATAAGTCAAATGGTCACCCTAAATTCTAGCAACTTGCCTGTGAAACTGGCTCCCAACAGTTGTGATATCTTGGCTATTTGGCATTATCAGGAATGTCCTGTTCTGGATAAGTAAATTTGCCAGATAACTTGAGGGCAATGTCTTAAGGGCAAACACTTACGTTATTTCAACTGCTTTTCATGACAGTCTTTCAGAAATGACTGTGTATTTCTCAGCCTTCCTAAGAGGGCACCTCAGCAAAATGTACCCTTCCCTTGCTCCCCCTGCATTGTCACGTATGACACGGTGCTGTAGATACAATGCAGATGAGGTGAGGCACAGAACCGAGTAGGGATTGCTTCCACATTTGGCCTTAGAACTTGTTTTCTTTAAAAAGTATCTAGTATGAGTTTGCTTTCAGGTCATTTTCTACTTTTTTCTAGGGTGGTGAATAAATGATATTTGCTGGCTTTGTATCTGAGATAATATAACAAAACAAGCTTTATGCAAAGTAGCTTACAGAGTTAAAGCCTGGGAGCATAGTCTTGTCCCAAGTGGTAATTTTGCACTTTGAAAGAATTCCTGCCTGACAGTCATACAAACCGTTAAATGCAGCATTAGAACAGTGGAACTTGGGCAGTATTTTGTGAACCTATAACCTCTCTTCTACTTCATTTACACTGTTATTATTCAGTGGGTATGAAGCAGCAACATCACTAGCAATATCAAATAACTATGTAGCAGGTTTTTATGAAGAATTAATTCTATAGGCTAAAAACATTATTCATAACTAATAAAACGAAATCAATTTCTGTAATTATGAAAACAGCCACCAATTTTTCCTAATCTTGTTAAATTTGTAATCAACTTTATTGAAGTATAATTTACTTACAATAAAATGCATTCATTTTCAGTGTATAGTTCAATGAATTTTGACAAATGCATCCACCTGTATAACTACCACCTCAATCAAGATAGATAACATCACCATCCCCTCAAAAGGTCCGTGTGCATCTTTGCAATCAATTCTCTGTCCACTCCTGGCCCCAGACAACCACGGATCTCCTTTCTATCACTATAAAGCAGGATTGCCTGTTCTAGAATTTCATTTAAATGAAACTACTTAGTATCAATTCTTTTCAATTTGGTTTCTTTCTCTCATGGTGTTTTTGAGATTCATCCACGTTACATGCACCGGTAGTTCACCCCACCCTTTACTTTTTGCTGAGTAGCTTTCCATTGTATGAATATATCATAATTCGTTTACCCTTTTACCTGTTGATTTAGATTGAACATTTGGATTGTTTCTAATGTGAGAATATTTTAAATTAATCATTATGTGGATATATGTCATTTCTCTTGGGTAAATACCTGAACGTAGAATTGAAAGATTGGATGTTACGTGTTCACTTCATAAGAAACTGAAAACTGTTTTCGAGTGTGTTTGCAACATTTTACATTCCAAACCTTAATGTGCAAGAGTTCCATTTGCTCCCCATCCTTGCCAACACTAGGTGCTGTTGATATTTTTAATTTGAGGCTTTCTTGGTGCATAGTGGCCTGTCACTGTCATTTTAATAAACATTACCCTGCTGTATAATGATGTTGAGCACGTGTTCATATGCCTTTCCTTAACATTTTACTTTTAAATTCCTCATAGTGGGTTTCCTAATTGTACTGCAATAATTTCAGAGTTCTGAATTTATTTCATGATAAAGATACCAAAAAATGGAAAATAGCGAAAAAATATTTTCCTGCCCAATAATTAATTGACATGCTCAATGATTTTCCTTCCTTCATTCATTAATTCATGCATTCATCAGGTGATTATTGAATATCTTCTGTGTGACACTATGCAAATACAGAGGTACAGAGTGAATATAGCATGAAACACTTTCTTACGGAGCTTACTTACACAAGTAAACTCGAGATAAATAAATGAATGACATTTTTGAAATGTTGGATGATAAAAGGTAATAGTTGCCAAATGTTTTATTTCACAGAAACTCAGAAACTGTGCACAAAAATAACAGTGTTTTAGCCAGAGGTATGACACGATCAGATATATATTTTTAGAAAACTATTCTTATTCTGTTTAAAAACCACAGTATTTGACTCACTGTACAAAAGGCAGACTTTACAAGCATAACTAAATTTGACTAGCTTCAGCAGTATTATGAAGTTATTAGAAATAAGTTGTCAGAAAAAGTCACAAAATATGGCTTTATGTTTATGCTTATCATTCCTAAGTCTCTGACAAATAGAAATGGCAAGCAATAGGATATATTGGAGTATATGAGGAAGCCATTTGGTGTAAACCTAATTTGGCCTGACTTTGTTTTTCCAAAAGGGCTTGACATGGCCATTGAGCACGCATTGTATATCTGCTTTAAACATTTACTAAGGCAAGAACAATGTCCTTAAGATAAAGGTGCAACTTCCCCCCACATGGCATTTCCTTAAGGATAAGCATCTTTCCTTAGGCTAGAAACTGATTGCTGCGCTCATCTTTGACCAGCCAGCTCACCTGTGACCACCCAGCTCGAGACAACAGACCTGCCACCCTGCTGTGTCCACCGAGACAGCAGACCTACTTCTACCTGCTGTGTTCATCAATCGCTGTGCCGACAGAGCAGTCTCACGACTATCATAAAAGGGACATTTCAATCATATGTGAAACATCCTCTTTGGTGTTATATAACCACTCTGTACACCCCACTTCTTTGGTGGCCTTTCTTCCCAAATCAGGCCATGGTCCTCACGTTTTAGCTCTGAATAAACTCTCCCAAATTTTCATTTATAGATTGGTTATGGATTATTTTCATTGACATCTCTAATGTTGTGATTCCCTTTGAGCAACCGAAACCAAATGGTTCTGTGAACTCCATTTGCTCTGACTAAAGCTCTCAGCTTTTCAGTTAGCACTGAACAGAGACGGGATGATCTCTGAATTTTTTTAAATTAAGAATTAGTCACAAAACACACCTTCTAGGGGTTCTGATTTACTCAAGGGCTCTGTTCAGCAAAACCAGCAGTTTAGTTTCTAGAACCTACAATATATTTAACTGGCGACCTTTCTCAGTGAGTTTTTATGGCATATTACAAAGATAAACCAATATTGATTCATTGATCCATTGCTATTTTCCTACACTCAACCTTTTGAATTTATGTAAACATTTCTATGTTCACTTTTAAGGTTAACACAACTTTCTGATTCAAGTGTCCTTTGCCTTTTACAAGGAAACAAGAGTGAGCCATATCATAGCTTTCTCTATGTCAATCTGGGATCCAGGTGATGCTGCAGGAAGATAAGAGAAGGAAGGATTAGAAATACCTAAGGAGTAAAATCAGATGTTTGGGGTGCACTCTCACCTATAAGACTTGGAAGCAAAGTTAGACATGTAGTCCAGAAGTGCTGGCAACTTTCAGCAGGAGTGATAGGAAGACCAAACACAAGGGCCAGGAAGGCACCAGGAAGGCAGGGAGCAGCCAATCCACAGGAATACAGGCATCCCACGTGGGAAGAGGCTGGGCTCTGGCAGCTGTGAACTGTGCTGCAGGGTTAGGTATCAAGTACCTACGAAAAAGACCTATAGCAAGACTGGATTCTCCTTCTGGAATATGAGGTAGAACATCCAGAACAAGGGAAAAAGCTAAGAACATAGTTTCTAAAGAAGTCAAAGTATAAGGAAAGGTCCCAAAACAGAGAAAGAAAGAAAAAGAAAATGGTAACTTTGTGAGGTGATGGATACGTTAATTAGCTTGATGATAGTGATTATTTCACAATGTATACATATATCAAATCATGAAGTTGAACACCTTAAATATAAACAATTTTTGTCAATTACATCTCAATAAAGCTGGGAAATCCTCTGTATGAATAAATAAATAGAATTTGAAAGTGAATATGGATATAAACCAAAATGCTAACGTGATTATCTCTGAGTAATAGAACTATGGTTGAATTTTCTTTTGGTTTATTTGTATGTTCTCTTTTTAAAAAATAAGCATAAATCACTTGTTTAAAAAAAGAAAGAGGGGGTGCTTGCAGGAATCCAATTGGTCCCCTTCGATTTTGACTAAGCAGCAGATTCATTCCAGAAATTGAAATGTTATGGAACTTTTCGATGAGACTGAGCTGCAGGATGGGAAGCAGGGACACTTGCTAACACCCTCTGGGGTCTATTTTGAGGGCTGTGCTCACAGTCCACAAACAAGAATATTCTCCTGAACTAGGCTTAGCTCCCCACAGCTGCTCTGCGTTGGGTAGCGAGGGTGAAGTGTGCAGTATTCAACTGACCCAATGCAGTCATAACCTAGGAAACTACTGGAGTGACAGGGGCTTCACTTCCCCTTTTAGCAAATGCCTTTCTGACCCCCTATCCATTCTGTAGACTTGCCTACATGATAAGTCTTCAGAGAAACAGAATGCTAACCTTAGAAGTTACTGATGCTTTAAAGGCTCTTTGCCTCCCCAGACAGGAAATCTGTTCTATCTTCAGGCTCCTTATCACTGCCTCGCTTCTTCTCCGCTGTCAGAATGTATGCCGGCTATGATGCTCTTCTAATCCCTACTGCCACTTCGGTCACAGAAAAGAGAACAAAATGAGAAGAGTACTCTATTCTCCTCTTCTTCTCATTTCTCCTAACACTACGGCTTTCATCCCCAAATAGCCTGCATTTCATAGCTAGAGTTATTCAATAAGATCCTCCATTTACGTGGTTAGCAAACCCACTGATCACAGCTACAACCCTTGGGTGTGCTCATTCCTTCTCAGTTGTTTTCTTCATCATTGGTTGCTTAGCTGCTGCTCCTTTACTCTTGATGGCACTTTAAAAAATACTATTGGGATGCTTGAAGCTGCCCAGAATCTGACCTCATGTCTACAAATAACTGTCTGTGAACACAATAGATCTTGATCAGAAATGTTCAGATTAGAAAAGTCCAAGAGACAACCTAGCTAGAAAAACAAAATTGATCTTCCTTCCTTCATTTCCTCCTTCCTTCCGCCCACCCATCATTCCAACCATCCATCCATCCATCCATCCATCCATCCATCCATCCATCCATCTATCCATCCAGTGTTTAAATAGCTATATATTCATCATCTCCTCAATGTAATAAAGTATGGTTAAGTCAATAATTATTTACTGAGTGTATACTGTTGCCCAGAACCATTCGAGGTGACGAAGATATAGCAATAAGAAAGATATCTCCAGAAATGGCTCATCAGGCTCTATCTCCAGTTAAGACTTCCTTCCCAGGAACTAGATGTCAGTGTCCAACTGGCTCAGAATGCCCGCGTAACAGCTCAGATTCAGTAGGTTCATAACTGAACTCATCATGTTTGCCTTCTAGCAAAATCATAATATTACTATATATATCAAAAATTTTCAGTGGCTTTATATAACTTACCAGATATAGCCAAATTTCATTTACTTAATAGTCATAGTCTTCTGCAATGAATTCCCCCAGCCATACTATTATACTGTTACTATTTTCTACTAAAATTGCATATATTCTTTGCTGCATTGCTGTCACATAATCTATGCTTTCTGAAGCTTTGCTTATGTTGTTCCTGTTGACCAGAATGGGGTGTGTATGTGGGTGTGGGGGTGTGTGTGTGTGTAAGACTGAGTGAGAGAGACAGAGAAAGAGAGAGATTTAAGTAAAGCAGGCAATTCTGCTCAGCATCCACTCAGTGTAGATGTGCCCCAAGTATTAGTGACTCTGGAATGGAAGTCCTAAATCTGCTTTTGCCTCACAGTGTGAGCCTAATGCTGAACCAGACTGACATGTAAGTATTAACACACAAGTATTTTTCGTGCAACATGGCCCATAAACACAAGCTTTCTACTTTATTTGATGCTCCGTTGAAGAATCTGCTATCTGTTCTAATCCTAAAGAAAAATCTGGCTGTGTTGGATTCACTAGATTGTTTCTAATCTGGCCTGCGAATATGACCATATATTATGTATTTTGTGTGTGAATTAAAAAATTTTTAAGTGTTATTTTGAGTGCACAAATTTTGCCTTCTTCTCTGATTTTAGAACCCAGTGTCTCGTAAGATACAACTTCATGGTGCTAGGATTATTTATATCTCCCGTAGAGAGGGTCTATAACAATAATCCCCCCTTCACCTAGCATGGATCTTCTACAGGTTTGGGGCTTGAAATCCAGTGGTTGGATGAGGAATGGCGAGCACTGAAAGTGGTGACTGTCAAAGCACAGGAAAACACCCAGAAAGAGGCAGTCTGGGGACCTGGAAGACAGAAATGTCCTTTATCCCTATCATATGGTTTCTGTTTTAAAGGAAACTTTTCAAGTCTTTCTATATTTGAAACAGAATTTGAATGGCATTTTTACATATAGCTTGGGCTCCAATGACAGGAAACTCCATGTGCCTGGGGCTGGGAAGACGAGGGCAGGAAAAAGAAAGGTGATAAAGCTTAAGAAAGTAGTGTAAGTACTCTATGCCTTGAATAGAAATCTTTGACTTGAACGTACTGTCTAAAGATTAAATTATGCAAAGGAAAAAAATCATATTAGTTTCAGTATGAATTCAGAAAGTTTCCAGTGTGCATTTTAGAAGACATTTGTTATTACCTATCACGTCATGTAACTTTGCAATCAAAGCATTAACACTCTTCCTTTAGCATTTTCAGAGCAGTTTGAAGTTTATTGGTTTCTATAACACTGGATGATTCATTTCATTCTTGCGTCTAGTGAAGAGTTAATCTAAGCCATTAGGCATAAGGCCAGCAGCTGGAATCCATAATGCAATCTTCTTTTGTTTGCTAGTTATCTTTGTTGAATAACCTCATGAGAATATAATTGCCATAAAAAGCCCAATGAAAAGATCCTTTGGATCCCCAAATTTTGTAATTATTTAAGTTGAATTTGTTTCCTTGAATTCTTCAATAGATCTTTATATAAAGGTCAGAACTATGAGAGCAGAAACCATGAACGCCTTATTCCTTACTGTATCCCCAGCATCTACGATAACACTCTCCATAGAGTAGCGGTCCAACAGCGATTGTTCAGTTAATGGATTAATGGACTAGAACTATTCAGATCAGTTGGTTTGATTTCAACCAAGAGGTTTGCCTGGAGATTCAAGTTCAAAGGACTTTGTCATCTTAAGAACCAAAGGGCTAGGAACATTACCTAGATGGCTTGACATGAAACAGGAAAAGAGCTGTGAAAATCAGCCAAAACAATTTATTAGTTTGTTCAAAACAAGATTCTGTAACTCTGGTAGACACATACAATTTTCCTAAATGTACATAATTTATTTCCAATTATTTCCCATGCTTGAATGATGTATCTCCTTGTACTGAAAATTATGTGAGAATGACGAAGATTTCCCAGAGAGAGAAGATGCTGAGATTAGTAGCAGACCCAGCATAAGCTCAGGGCTGAAGCTTAAAGGGAAAAAGCATGTTTAATTCCTTGGATGGGGAGAGTGACCAGTCACAAAGACTGGAGAAAACTCTGGAATCTCTTCTAGATTTATTTTTCTTTTGTGACCCCCAAATTTTATCGTTGTCAATAGTGATATGAAGCATCAGATAGTGATTCTGAAGTTTTGTGTACGAGTGTGTCACAAACGATAAATCAACCTATGGAGAGCAGCATATACCTGAAAATACACAATATGATAACATTTGCTCTGGGGATAGGTGTTGGGGAGGAAAGCGTTTGCAGCTTGTTTATACCTGTCTTCTCTCCCCTGGGGATGCCTAAGAAGAGGAGAGAGAGAGAAAAGAAACGATGATCTAGAGTAAAGACTCTGTAAACATGCTAATCAGACCTCCTGATGGTATTTACCAGCAAGGAGATAATGAGAGTGTTATCTGGAATCGTTCTAGCAGGCTATATTCAGTCTTTTGAGTCTGTTTATAGCAGACAAATGAGGAATTTATGGCTTTGTGGGATATGACCCACTGGACAATGTTAGGTCAGTATATAGTTATCCAAGCAACACAGGGAGTCATTTCATAAGTGCGTAAATCACTTAGAGGTTGCAAACATTAAATCTGGACCAGGCCACTTCCTAATGTGGCACAGAAGGGCCGGAGAGCTGACTGGGGGGTCTCAGACATTTCCACGTATTGCCTTTGTCTTCACCTGTATCCTTCGAATTATTAGTGAAGTTTGATACTTGGTAAGATCTCTGCTTCTATGAGTCTGACTTGACAATCTGGCTCTTTGTGTTATCTCAGGTCTGGAAATGAATTTAAAATGAATAACAGGCATTTTTACAGATAACAGGTGGATTGTGGTAGAAAGTAAATTTCATATTTCCTCCACACTGCTAGGCTTTACAGGTGCTCATTTCAGAGAGCATTGGGCTGTCCGTAATTCCCTTGTTCTATTTGGAATGTGTAAAGTTTCCTTCATATTAAAAAATGCTGTGCTCAGAGGAACCATCTTATGGGATTTAGAATACTTTGACTAGTCTAGATGAACAGGCTGCAGGAACGAAGGGGATTTTAAATGGATTATTATATTTACATAGAACATAATTTATTTTCCAAAATTAATTTCACATCTATTAGTAACAACCAAGAGCCAATCAGGGAGTGGATGGAAGCATGATCTACTAACAGGAAGGCGTATGTGTGGGAAGAGAGGCTGGACTGTCCTCAGGAATATTAAGTGGATGTAAATGCATAAAAAATAATTTTTACTTTTTCTTCAAGCCTTTATGAATAGTTTATTATCTGGAAAACTCAATGAATGAGGCAATAGAAATACCTTATTACTCTGATAAGTGGAACTTTTTGGAAACTAAGCAGGAGTTCTTTTAGTGGAAGGAAATCTAAAGAAAAAGGATAGTATCCCTTCAAAGTAACCTAAAGCAAATGCCCGTGGCTGTTAGAAGTAAAATATTTAATGAATCTGCTGAAAACCAAGTTCAGGGAGCCTCGCTATGTCTTCTCTCCCCACGCCAACTGCCAAAGCTGAACTGGCCGTGGACAGAATATTGGGCTCTTTCTGAAGTTCCAGGCATCAGAACCTAGACGAGGGCGTACGGAAGAGAAATTGGTAGGAAAGGCCTCCCATTGCCTGGCATGTGGGCTCCTGAGGGCTTCTTGGAACTAAAGAAGACGGAGTAACATTATCAATAAACTTCTAGGAGAGAAATTTTCAGTGAGATAAGTAAAACAGTTACCAGATATTCCAATTTTCCAAGAAATGGACTTTCAGCTGATTTAGGATAAATAAATTTCCTCATCACAACTATATTTTGCCTTTGTAACCAGTTTTGTACTAAAATTGGTGACCCTTTAAAACTATGTGTTCCTGAAATCTTATAAAGAAGAATTGTGCTCCTTGTCTGTGTGATTCATTTTTCAGTAGCATTTTGTTGCACACTAAGAGACTATGAGTGATATGTATATAATTTTTCTACTTTCTTTAATGACAGTTTTCCTCTTTCCTAATTATTTTATGCTAATCTATCTTTCCAGAGTTACAGTTGTTTGAAAAATAGAACTTTCTTATAAAGTGTAAAATACGTCCTCTAAGATCAGACAGCTAGAAGACAATGACCATACTGCATCTAAGCCATCTGCTACCCTTCGTTTCTTGTAAAAGAATTGCATTTGCCACATGTTAGTAAGTTGGCTTTTGATTATTTACAATATTTATGTGACTGAACTCAGCCCTTGGTTTGCCTTGTTTTAAATTTTGTAACATTGAAAGAGAGAACAAGAACAATGATACATTATTAATTTGTGCTAATTTATGCATTGGTTTTCTTTTCTATTTATACTGAGAAAGGTCAAAATCAAGATGCAAATAAAACTTACAAAATTTCAAAAGAGACTTCTTAGGACAGACCATGAAATACCACGTAGAACTGGAATTACTTAGAGGAGCTGCAGAGAAGGCTGTGAGCCACCAGGGTCCGGAGCTCTAAACAACATCAGAGTGCAAATTTCCCTCTGCCTGAAAACTTGTTTCCTTAAATAATTTAAGGAAATGGTCTATTCAGAAATAACCATTCTACAAAGGGGCGAGGGGGGTTGGGAAGGAAGGAAAGGAAAGCAAAGGAAAGCTACCTGTCAGGAAAAGTCAGGCAGGCAATGAGTCAGGACTGGAAGAGCGAAGGACCAGCGGGACAGAGGCCTGGGGAGGGACCGCCCAGCTGCGACTAGGGACCACCGTCATTGCAAGCCACTTGGCAGTTTGCAGCAGGTGGGAGGTAGGTCTCTCACGTTCCCTTTCTTACTTCCATTTGCAAATATTAAGACAAAAGGTAAAGTGACAGATTACTCCACTGGTCTCAAAACTAATGCGTAAGTGGCCTCTGAGGTTATTCCCGGGGGGTTTAATAACATATTTTCACGCCCTATCTGACCATTTAGATAATGTCTTCATGTCTAACAGATAGACTCATTTGAGTATTCTGGAACTTTAAAGTTCTCTGGCTAACCCTGATGCATTCACTAAAGTGACGACACCAGAGAGACTTGAATCCAGAATCCAATTCACATTTTCATTTGGTTCTTAGGTGGAAGATGACACCCTAGAAACCTAAGTGACAGGCCTGGGGTACATAAGCAGCAGGAAAATTGTTAACAACATGCGCTGCTCAAGTAGTTCTCACAAAAGGAGGAAACAGAGTACCTAGTCACAACATAGCTTGAAATCATGACAACAGGCTGCAAGGACTCCATAGGACATGTCAGTCTGCGGACAACCTTTGACTACCCTCTTAAAAAACAGAGGTACTGACTTCTCTATGAAATTTTGCCTTGCTCTGCTTAAAACGTCTCTTTCATAATACTTTGCACGACACTGAAGGCATTTATTACAAACGGCCTTGCAAGATCATTAATCGTGAGCATAGATTAATATAAGGAGGTAGCCTTTTGAGTAAGGTGTAGGTTTCAATTCTGCTCTCTAACAATGTTATGGCCTTGGGCAGGTTAGTGACCTCTTTGACCCTTAGCTTCATTATTGGTAAAATAGGAGAGAACAACAGCTTACTGACAGGTTTGTTGTGGCAATTAATTGAGGAATTTTTTCAAAAAACAAAAAATCAGTACCTGGAACATAATTTATACCCAATAAATGTAACTGGCTAAAATGATTTCTTCCCGTTTCATTTAGAGTTAAGATTGTTCAGTGTTGGTGGGAATGCAAACTGGTGAAGTTACTATGGAAAACAGTACGGAGGTTCCTCAAGAAATGAAAAGTAGAACTACCATATGATCCAGCAATCCCACTTCTGGGTATATATCCAAAGGAAACGAAGTCATTATCTCAAAGAGATAGCTGTACTCCTGTGTTCATTGCAGCATTATTCACAATAGCCAAGGCATGGAAACAACCTAAGTGTCCATTGACGATGAATTGATAAAGAAAATGTGATCTATCTATCTATCTCTGCCTTCTACATACACACACACACACACACACACACACACAATGGAATATTATTCAGCCTTAAAAAAGAAGGAAATTCTGTCATTTACGAGGAGAAACCTAAAAGGTATTACGCTAAGGGAAATAAGCCAGACAGAGAAAGACAAATACTGCATGCTATCACTTACATGTGGGATCTAATAAAAAAATTGAACTCATAGAAACAGAGAGCAGAAAAGTTGTTGCCAGGGGCTAGGGTGGCGGGGGTTTGGGAGAGTTTGGTAAAAAGGTACAAATGTTCACTTATACGATGAATAAAGTCTGAGGATCTCATGTATAATATGGTGACTATAATTGATAACACTGTATTGTATAACTGAAATTTGCTAAGAGAGTAAAACTTAAATATTCTCACTTAAAAAAAAGGTAAAAATGGGAGGTGATAGACGTGTTAATACACTCAATGGGGTGAATCCTTTTACAAAGTATATGTATATCAGATCATCATGTTGCACACTTTAAATAGCTTACAATTTTATTTGTCAATTACGCCTTAATAAAGCTCAAAAAATGCAAATTAAAACAATAACAATTTGTCTATCAGGTTGGCATTTAAAAAATATTTATATATGCAGCGTTGATAATGTTTAGGAAAACAGTTTAAAACCAGTGTTGGCAGGAGAATATATTGGCACAATCTTTGTGGGCATGTTTCAAGATGTTAAATGCATTACCTTATAACCCAGCAATACACCTGTAGGAATCTATCCTACACAAGAGGGAGGACAAATATGGAAAAATCTTTAAGGATATATAATAGAGCCATATTTGAAACAGCAAATATTTAAAAACAATAAAACGATTTATCCAAGCGAGGGATATGCACATAAATTGTGGTACATCTATAAAAGAAGAAATAAATACATATGTACTAGCCATGATAACATTATCTAGAGAGGGTAAAAAGGGAGCTGGAGAGGGAGGGACATATGTGGCATCAACTTGAGAAGCCATGATTTGGGGTATAATTTCTTTCTTGGTATCTTTCTTGAATGTCAGAGATCACATGAAAACCCACCTAGGAATCTGATGGGAAGTTTGCATCTTTGAAGAAATAAAAACTAGTGATCTGAAGGAGTTGCCACAAAAGGTTAATTTCTAAAAAAACAATTTCTTGCCTATAGTTATAATACTAACTTATTAGAAAAAGTTTTCCCTTCCAGAAGCATCTTTTCAATATTGGAAGAATAATGAATTATTCAAAATGATATTTCTTCTTACAAGTTGCCTGTTAGGATTACTTTTTAAATGTTTTTAATGGTGATTAATTCACTCACATCTCAGCCTTTCTTCAGTGTTCTCAGATCGTGATTAACTTTGGCCCCGTGACAGAACATCAGCTGTCCTAATCTTCAGCATGCGAGCATGTGGGCTGCATGCGACAAGTGACATTTTACACAGCTGGGATCATTGATACATAGCTATTAATTGGATATCACGTTGCTATTAAGCCACACACACACACCGAATAGTAGCCTTGCAAGTCTTGCCATCACTCTCTTGGTGAAAATATTCTTCTGCCACAGGAAAAAAATAAACCTAAACTCAGAAAATGTATTTGCTTGCATAACAAAGACTGCCAGGAGAACCCCATACGTTTATAGATTTACCTTTTCTGAAGCTCAATGTTCTAGAACTATCAGGAAGCACACCTCTATCCAAAAATTGTATCTCAAAACAAAACTCTTGATCTACATAGCAATCATGTTTTAAAATTGGACTTTGCTTTTGAGCATTATTTTCATGAAGTTAATAGTGTCCCAAGTAAAAGAACGGTGCTGGGGGCTGTGTTACTTAGCTGTACCCCCAAGAGTGAGGAAGTTAGAAAAACAGAGGTGCTATAACGTGACTCTGAAGTGGGTAACGTGTCTCCTTTAGAATGATTTAGAAACCTAAGTCCACTAAATGTACTCTCTCTCAACACGTACTCTTTATATTTAATACACTTTAACCAGGACTGGCTGCGTAATTTGGAGGGCCCGAAAATGCGAGGTTCCTTGTTAAAAAATTATGAAGAATTTCAAAAGATGGTGGCAGCAGAGGACTGAACCAATTGTGGGACCCTTCTAAGTACAGGTTGCACACCCATGAAGCTGGCCCTGGCTTTAACTGTAATACTATTGTTTGCTATTAAATTAACATTGGTGACCTCTTGAAAGGAAAAACAAAACACAACAAAAACATCTGAAATGTGACGAATGGCCAAGGAATACGTCTTTTTGTATTTTGTTCTTCAAATCTACCTCATGTCTGACTCACAAACGGAGATAAAGCTTAGGAAGATCATTGTTCAAAAGTCACTAAACAAAAGTCTGCCTGACGAATCTCATTACTCAGATGAATTTAAGCTGTCACCATCCAAGCCATCAGGGTTAATTTCTCTGCCTGAGGTCACAACTCCCCAGCACTTCTTTTTTTCCATTCCATCTACTACATCTGTAGGCATCTATTTAGAGTTCATAATCTTCTATTCATATAAAGATTCTTGGGAACACTTACAAATGGATAGATAATTGCAATTGAAGTTAACGCATTATCTTCTATTGTCTGTCTTTTTTTTGTGCCTAAACAATGTTTTGATTTTATTTTTAACTTTTCCTTATGAAAATTTCTAAAAATGCCAAAAGTAGAAAAAGTCCACGTGGATCCATCCGTAAGCCTCAACAACCATTATTTTGACATTTTTCTTTTATTTATTCCTATATTTTCTCCATGACCCTTTTCAGTTTTTTGGGGCAGCGATACTTTCAGTCAAATTCCAAATATCAAGCCATTTATCCATAAATATTTCAGTATGCCTTAACATTTTTTTCTTATATAATACAATGCATTATTGCTCCTACTAAAATTAGTAAAAAATAACTTATTATCATCTAATACCTAGTCTATACCCAAATTTTCCTTGCTGTCTAAAAATGTATTTTCCTAGTTTGTTTGCTTAAATGAAGACCCGAAAGGCCTCCACACATTATATTTGGTTGTTACATCTCATTGGTTTCTTTAAAGCAGTAACAGCACTCCATCCTTACCTTTTTCCTTTTTCCTTCCATTGACTTTTGAAGGAACCGTAAAAATTATCCTAAGTCTTTGGCACTTTGCATTTGACTGATTGCTTCTTGAGGCTTAGCTTGGTCCGTTCTCCCGCATATTTCCTGGAAACTGGACTTCAAATCCAAAGGTTTGATTACATGCGAGTTGTTGTTTTCCTCCAAGCTACTTCAGGAGTGGGACCCCGTACATTACGCTGCCTAATCTCAGGGGCGACATGAAATCTGAAGGATTCGCTTCAGTGAGGCTAAGATACATCAGTGGGGTTCAGGCGATATCAGCCTGATCCCATCACCCTAAAATTTCCCCTCAAAACTTCACTAATGTCTGACCATTTCTTGATGACCTAAATCAATGATTTCATTAGGGGTTGCAAAATGAAGCTTTTCTATTCCTATCATTCCTCCTATTTAGAAAATTTCACCCGTCTCCTAAGGCCTTTTGGTTAGTCAGAAGCATGTCTCCTACTGGAGGCAAGATAAATGCCTACTCCTTCCCTTTAACTCTGAATTGTAAGATAGGAGTTGGTGCCCTTGCAAGTTCCAATAGGAAGAGGGCATTTTGTTCTGTTTCTCCAATCCTTTTCTTCCCTCTTTCCTTTTTTTGGTCCTTTTTTGAGCATCATTATGGAATCATGGAGAGGCAGATATATCTCTGTGATTTGATATATAAAATTTGTTTGAAGCCATTGCAGCCATTATTCTCTTTGATGTTCAAATTGTATCCCCTTTTGTCTGTGACAGCCTCTTCAAGCTGGCTTCTAGGTCCCTCTAACATCACTAGCCTTTGTATTGTACTCAGAGGCCACATGCCTGGCTTTGGCGTGTTCATCAATGCTGAGTTGCCAATGCTTCTGGGCCTTTTCAATGGACACAGATGGAAATATCTGTGTTTGAAAAGTGAGGGGAGAAAAGTGTTCGCACTAATATTATGTTACCTGTTTTTATTTGAAAGTTTCCTTTATTTATATTTACTAATCCACTTTAAATTTTACCTCAAAGTTCTAATTATTAAGCAGATAAAGCCATTTCTGTTTGGAATCCTAATTTATCCCTTAGTTCAGACCAAACTGGTACACCTCTTTGTCACACAAACTCCCTAAATTCTGTCCAGAGAATTTCAAGATCTTCATCTCTCTTGTGAAGTCCTGAATAAATATCATGAAAAGGCTTTTTTAACCTCCATTATGAATTATTCCTAACGCTTTTCAACCTATTTTCTCTTCTAAGAAAATCAAAGTTTTTCTAATTTTTAAAAATTTTAGTGTCATAAGTACATAGACTTGGTGATTGACTCATCAACTTTTCTGGTTCTAATTATTCTCGTAGTTCATTTACATAATTAATTCTAATTGCATCTACCACAACTGAATTGGCGTGATTCCGTCTGCATATAATTTTTATTGTGAAGGAATGTGTCCACAATTATTCAGGGTATAAGCAGTCATTGCTTCAGAACTGAGTTAAATTCTAACTGTCTAGGGGTCTCGGAAAGAGTATTTCACACACACCAATACAGCTGCACAGGAATTAGACACTGTTCCTGGTGACAGGTAAAGTCTCAGAATTAGTTTCAGTCTATTAGAAAAGTTATCCAAAAAAGACTCCAAGGAGCCTGCCCTTGTCTAATCTGATTATGCCAGCCTCTTCCTCTGACGGGCAATCAGCTTTTAAATTCAGTTTGAAATGGAAATAAATTAAAGACAAGGTTCAAATCACAGAAGAGTGAGACTCCTCTACATATAACGGACTGTGTGTCTAGAGAACAATTGTATTCGGACCTTCCAAGATTGGTACATAACAGAGCAGAAAATATGATCACCTATATTCAGTAAATATTACATTTATCTTAGTAGCCAAAAGAGAAATTGGTTCACACGAATTAAGGCTGGACAGCAGGGTGCAAGTACAGTGAATTCTGTTTTTATAAAAACAGGAGGGAGGTTTTCCTTTATCTGTTGTTCCATGCCATGCCCTCCAACTGTTTTTCATGACACAAAAACACCAAGAGAGCAGAGCACTATTCAAAATAATGTAGTACTTAAACTCTTTAAATTGGGAGGAAAATCCTGGCTGATATTTTGATCCCAGGAAATGTAACATTTATAAAGGCATGGTTCATTACGCTATGATCACATCTGGAATTGGACTGCTATGAAATCCGACCTCGGTGACCAATTTAATTATAAACCAGCCTGCCACAACTTCAAACATCTACTTTTCAAAACCCAGATGGACAGTTAGAGCTCATTTTTTCCCTCTCTTATTTCTGGAGCTTCCAGATGAATTGTCTGCCTGGTGCAATTATGGCAGGCCCCCTCCTGTACACATCACACACACGAGCACACCCTATTGACCAGGCTCCCAGCTGATGGAATGATGGTTTCATTTTCATCGAAGAAATAGGAAAAGGACCAAACACTGTCACAATTAAGCTTGCTCATCTGTCATCATAACTCCTAGTGGGAGTGCTTCATCTATCTTTTCACATTCTCTATAATCTGCAGAGAAAAAGGGGTTGAAGGGAAATAACTAAGATATTTTAAAGATATCTTAAAGATAATCTTAAAGATTACCCTTCAGAAAAAAAAAAAAAAAACTCCTGAACAGATTTTCTTTGTGTGGAACAAATTACTATACATTCTGAAAATATCCTTTGTTATATGAGTCAATAACGTGTTGGTTCCTTTTAGTTAAAAAGAAAGTCAAAGGTTAAAAGGTTAAAAGGAAATAAAATCTGGGTCAAAGAAACATATTCTGAAGACCATCTTCTGGCATTCAGCAGACTCACTTGGATAAGTAATTCCATCTTTTCTCATATGCTCCACCATAGCCACCATGATCTTAGAGAGTAGCAATAGCTCAATGTGTTAGGAGCTGGTGACCATGTGTTGCTCATCAGCAGGGAGACCCAGATCTGCTGCTTCCAACTCCTTAGACTTGTGCATGTACTCTACCTCTCAGGCCTGAATTTCTCCTGTGAGTAAGTGGGAATAATATCGTCCCAGCAGTCAAGTGTGAGGATTAAATGAGGTAACACAGTAATCCCCAGGCAGAGTGACTGGTACAATGTAGGCACTCGAGAGGAGGTATTTCTCTTCATATTTTCATAGTAGAATAAGAAAAGGAAAACAAATAAGAGAAATAGCTAAGTTTCAGCGAGCAATTATCTCAGGTTATATATGTTTTTGCTATCTTCATTCCACTTTATTAAGGCATCAACTTTTGCTCAGAGATTACAGACCATAAGACGTACAGCTTGTGTTTTCATACATTCTATCCATTTTCATTCTGGCCCTTGACAGTGGGGCTGAGACTGTGATTGCCTCTCAGGATTCAAACTTAATAGTTGTGGCAATAAATGCCGAGTAACCTATCATAAATATATGATCGCAAATTTACCCAAAACTTTGTGAAACCTATTTACCTTCTGAGCATGAACAAACTTTCAAGGTCACAGGTTCTATATAATTTAGATATATAGATTTCTATATAAAGAAGAATTTCCTCTAATTTTTACTAAATTTGCTTTTTTTCAATTTTAAGTACAGAATCAACCACCTCACTCCCCCACCTCAATCACAAATAAATATTCATCCAATTCTAGTATTTTGAGATTTGATTAAAACTAACTAGCAATTAACTAAATAAATACATCTGTTTCCCCTGTGTATAAGCTTCATTTTATCTTCTTAAAGGTACAGGAATGTGAGAGGGTTTCAATCTAAAATGGAACTGGAGGATATGAAATGGAAAATCTCATGCATGCACCCTCAGAAGAATGGAACTTAAGAACTGAGGGACGATTTCCCATAAATGCCTGATTTACAGAAGACCAAGACTTATCTTCTGACCAATGAACATCCACCAAGAAACTCCCCATCCTCGAGTCAATGAACTTACTGCTTGGACTCTGGCTGGACTTCCCCTCTTTGCACTCCTTGCCCTTAAGGCCTGCCTCACACCCTCAGTGGACTCACTTGTAGCTTGCTACAGCATGTTTCCTGATTTTCAATTCCTCTGCTATTCCCGAATAAACTCAATTTCTGGTAACTTGAGGTTGCCTCAATTTACCTCTTTATTTAGGTTGACAGAAACTTTCCGAGAATGATTTTATAATGGAATTAAAAGGAAAAAAATAAAACAGCATCTGAGAGATCGTGAATCTTGCCCAAGGTCACATAGCTCATTATGGCAGAACTTCTGGCTTTTGTCTTTATAGCCTGGAATCTTCTGATTGCTTTAGTCTAATATCATTGATGGCTCCTCTTCCCTTCGGTCATTTTAGCTGCTGGCAGTCATTTGACGTATGTACTAGGGATTAGCAGACTCTGGTCTCCTGCTGTCCTGCAACCGTCTGGCTACACGGCTTTGGGCAAGTCACCTAGGAAGCACAGAACTCGCTAAAGAAGTTCTTACATCACCAGATTTTTTAAAAAAATGTAGATGATATCATCAACTATTTATGATCATAAAGATAACAAATATTCCTACAGAAAATTCAAGCAATAGAGAAAAAAAAAAGAAGCAAGCAAACATCACCAATGTTCTCCAACCAAGAGATAACAATACATATTTCAGATCTCTGCAGACATGCAGATATACTTTTATATAAATGTGATTTTCTCATCCAGGCTATTTAATCACTTGTTCATACTAACAATTTAATGCACACTTTTTTACCTAATAAAAATTATAAAAATTGTAATAACTTGGACTTGGTAAGCTCTTTCTGTGTAAAGTCAAACTTAATGATCAAAGTAAATCTTATAGATATGAGTCACAGATAAGATATTTGCTCAAGGGCACAAAGTTCTTATTTGTTCTAACTGGGGTAGAACAAGATTTCAACGCAGGCAATTCTGACTCAAGACTCTCCTTTATAGTGGCTGCATTGCATTCATTGAATGAATAACTAGGATTTATTTTAAATAAATACTAATGGGTACCGAGATAGATTAAATATTTCTAATGTTACTAAAGCCTCATTGACGATCATCAAATACATTCTTGTGTATCTGATCAAACACCTCCTTGGATGTAGTCCCAAATACAGAACCTCTGTGTCAGAAGGCGTGCCTCTTCGATTCTGATATACGTTATCAGACTGAAGACTGCAATTTTACAGAATCTGCATGCCCTTACATTCTCAACAACAATGCGCGCTGTCAATATTAAAATGAGCAGAGATTTATTTCATTAACTCAAACTCTCTCCTTTGGCATTGTAACTCAGAATTAAAAACATACATTTCCTGTTTGTTTAGGCCCATTCTTTAAAATTTAATAAATGCTTATTAGTGATTTTAATAGTAGGCCCTGTGGGGAAACAAATAGGAATGCACGCTTCATAAATCTCGTAATCTAATTCCTGAAAAATCACCATCTTTGGGCTGTAGTAAGGATCATCTCACCACACTGCTGGTAAGAAGAGTAATATTCTGTGTAGAAATGTCACAATATATACCAAGAATTATTAAATGTTCATATTCTATGGCTCAGTAATTCCACTAGAAGGATTCAATCTTAGGAAAATGACAAGAGATGTGGCTTCAAAATGTTTATCATAATATCATCTGTGAAGATAAAAACAGAAAAAAATATAAAAAATAGACATTGATTATCGACTATGATACATCCATTAAATGTGCTAATATTTAGCCAGTAAAACCTTTGCAATCTTTGTAAATTAGTTTAGTCATGTGCCAAAATATTCTTGATATTTTGAGCAAAAATGCAGTGTAGCTTCTGAGTAATTCTGATCATAAACACAAGTGCTATTGTGAGTGAACACGAGTAAGGCCATCTTGTAAGCAAACATAAGTAAGGCCATCTTGTTACAATGAATCTTAGCTGAAATCTTTCTAGTATGATGATTTCATGATTTCTGGCCCTGATCCTGTGCATGTACCCCTGCTGAGGTTCTCTGATAGCTTTGTTCTTAACAATTCTAATGACTTTTCCCAGGGAATGAGAAGGCCTCCAGGAATAAAGAACGTCTGAAAATATTTATCATTGGTGACAGATGAAAAGAACAATAAGAGATCCTGGAGTCCGTCATGCATATTTCTAAACCCTCTTCTTACCGCCCATTTTCCCTATATGACTGCCTCAAGCTTTTGTCATCCTTGAAGACGGGTTTTTGAGACATTTGTCACCTGTTTTCTGATTAGCTGGCTAATCTAATTAAATCCTTTCTCGATCTCTAACTCGTTGTGATTAATTGCCTTAATCATAGGGAGCAGAGCGAGCCCATTGCCTGGTATCACTGTTTGTATAAAACACGAGGGAAATTTGCCCAACGTGTTAGTATTGGTTATTAGAAGATATTTTCTATTTTCTCCTTCTGGCTTTTATGGTTCTGTTTTCTAAATGTTCTATAATCAGTTAAATTTGTTTTATGCAAAAAAACCCTACTTCAAAGTTCACTTTTGTCCTACAATTGACACATCTCAGAAGCTAAAAGGCCCCACTTAATTCTCACTCATTGCCAGTCCTATAAATCACTCAGATGATTTCCATCTTCTCAAAAATCCTTCCTGACCATGTACCTTGAATTATCAATACCCCTTAATGAGAGTCCGTAGGAAATGTTCTTTCTTGCCCCCTCCCTTTTAGTTTCAGTCTGTCTCTCCCCTTTTTCTTTCGGGAAGGATCACTCCCTGCCCCACTGAATCCTGTGGAAGGTTTAATCAGGTGAGTCTGTCTGTCATGTCAGAGAGTAGCCCATCTCTTGGACACAGAGACTAGTCTAGAGAGGCATGTGACCCAAGGAGGGCCCATCGGAGCCCTTTGGGTGTAGAGGAGCTTTGAGGTCATGCGCTCTGAGTTCCAGGGAGCAGTGACAGTAACAAGCTTGCTTGCCATATCAAAGCAGCCTGAAGCCAAGAAAGACAAGTAGAGCTGAGAGATAAGAGAGAGAAACGCGTTCTTGATGATACCTTGTGAATCCTCAGATTCACCTCTGCCTGAAGCTAGTGCTAGTCCAAAGACTTCTTCATTAGATGGGCTCCCAAATTACCTTTTGTCTTTAAGCAAGTCTGAGCGTAATTTGTCACTTATCACCAAAAGTACTAATAAAGGATTCAACCAAATGGTGGTACCTTTAACTCTCCTGTGCGGCATTCCTTTTACTCATCTTACTTAATATATATGTTTAGGAAAAGAACAATTCTAACTCATATTCAGTAAGTTTCTCACGTGACCTTTTACCTTGCAGTGACTTAGACCGTATTTTATATATCCTTACTTTTAAAAAATGTTTTAACGTACAACTTAATCCATATCTCTATTAAGCATCACTAAGTTCAATGTTCTGACTAGTTTTTTTGCTTAGCTTGTTGTCAAGGTCGTTTACATTTATATCGCCACCCTTCCCACACACCTTGATTCAATCTGCAAAATTAATGAGAATGTTCTTTTCTATCATGCAAATCATTCCATATGATTATTGCTCTTGAATGGAAAAGGACTCAGCAGGGTGGCCTGATATGTGAAGGACTGGCCTCTGCTTAAACTCCATTTTGGTGTTCTCCCATTTTGGGAATGGATCGACCAGTTCAGGGCCCCACAAAGCAAGACAAGCCTTATCTCAAAATGGACAGGGTGGGTCAACAAGTAATTAATTGCTTTCAAGGAAATCTCCTTGAAGCCACTGTAGATTTCAAGTTGTCTCCAGACTGATTAGAAAAGGGACATAATACTGTAATTAAATTGTCAATCACAAAAGAAAGAAATTTGTATGGAGATTCCATTTTGCAAGAGAACTGTGGCACATTTTTGAGGTAGAGTCAATAAAAGCTGGAATCTTGAAAAGATTTGTGGTTTCAAATGTAGAAAGAAACAGAGAAATAGAAAGAAGACTGAAGAGCTGGCAGTCTGATGTAATTGAGAGTGAAAGGAAAGGACTGATGAGGTTTTTAGAAAAATGACCCAAATTGAGAAGCAAGGAGGACATGATGACAAGTAGGGAGATTCCTAGATGTGCTAATCAAGACACAAAAATCATCTCAGAGGAACTGAGGAAGATTTCCTATTTCTGGCACAGACAAGAGGGCTGTCAGGGAATTACTGTGGATAGAATCCATAGGATGTTACCGTAATCAAGTGTCAGCTGAAAGTAAATAGGACACAACCAGAAGCCAAAAGTAATCCTTTCTTGTGGAACATACAAGGACTATTTCTCCACAGCTCTACTTATGTTATCCCTTTATATGATCAGGCAGGACTTGGGGTTGAAGCCAAGGTAAACTGGCAAAAAAAGAAAATTATATTATATATATATATATATATATATATATACACACACACACACAAACATATATATCAAGTGAACTGGCAAAAATATATATCTATATACTTTTATATATACACACACACATATCAGTGACTGTAAAATATATAAACACAGAAAATGACATTTCAGTCAATAATAGACTGTGTATACAGTGGTGGTCCCGTAAGATCAGTACCATCGAGCCTAGGTCTCTAGTAGGCTATACCATCTAGGTTTGTGTATGTGTGCTCTACAACGTTCGCACAACGATGAAATCACCTAACGACACATTTCTCAGGACATATCCGTATTGTTAAGTGACACATGACACATGACTCTGTGTGTGTGTGTATATATGTATATATAATACATATAAATATAAATCAGTGACACTAAAAGCCTAAGCCATCATTAACTGGAAGGAGAATAAAATAGTGTGGGCTTAGAAACATCTTAATATTGCATTGTGTTATTTTCAAGAGTATGGTAAAATTGTGCACTTGTGATGTGTCTGGTCTATAAAAAGTTTGTAAAACTGGCATTCTGCCACCCTTAATAAAACATGTCTATTTTAAGGCAGCAGTTAGGGTTGGGTGGCTTTCACAGTAGAGATGGGAAAAAACAATTGGTCCCACTGGTGTCAGTGGAGAACTATGGCCTATATTCTTTCCTTTTGTGGCGAGCAAAGTTTCCCAGAAGAAGCAACATGAGATAACTAGGAATACCTTGTATGTGGAGAAAGTGGAGGAACTGGGAACGAGTTTTTGTATTATGATAGAGGAAGAAGAGAGAACGGTGGTAGCCCAGGAAGGTTTCATTTTTCACAACCTATAAATACCTCTCCCCTGTGCCAGCAGATGTGCAAGATTAGCTTGCCCAACTCTGTTCCATCTGTATGATTCATTCGTTCCTTCAGGAAATATTTATTGACTGCCTATAATCTAAGAGGCACAAGAAACAAAAAATTGAGTTTTGCTGCTTGATCATTTCACGTTCAAGTCCAGCACTGGTTTAACAGCTGGTAAATTTGGTATCTTTCATGCAGTAGAGCAAACATAGAGAGGGAACTAGAGAATTTTTCTTAAAAATTTCAGCTCACCTTCAGCTCTATGTCCAAATTTTAATCATTGTCGTGATTAGAGATTAGCAGGGAATTTGTTATTCTCTCATAAAAAGAGCACGTAATAGTAAGAAATGCCCTTCAGCACTGTTATTTACACATATAAACTTGCACTTGACTCGGTGGGTATCTCTTCTCCAAAAGAGAATAGAGGTGATACTTTATTACGGTTTTCTTTGAATAAAACAATTTATATGGATTATGCCCCATGAAAGAGAAGTCCTTTGAATAATATATCATTCTTATCTACATGTCTAGAGCTATAGATTTGAAAGATTCTTGCACTTGGAAACTATAAAATAGATGCATTTGAAGATAAAAAATGATTTTAATAATTCCAGTTCAGTAGAAAAGAATGGCTATGCTGATGAAGACTTGAATTTATTCCTTGCATATCCTTGACCTGCTTACATTAAAGATGTCCTCTAACTATGCACGAGAGTATTAATCTGACTAGTGTTAGGATGTTAGGGAAAAAGCTTTCTTTTTTCTTTTTATCGAGTAGCACTGACTTCATCAAAGTCACGCTTCTCCATTAGTTATAAAGAAATACACTCTGGCTGTTTGAAATTAAGACCTGAATGGAAATCATGTCACATTTTCATGTTCAGACATCTTGTAATTAGAATAAAGCAACACACATCTTGGAATTTCAACAGAGGAGAATTCAGTCTTCTATTACAGATGTTCTTGATTGGGCTCTGTTGACGGGTGACAGTGGCTTCCGGGTTGAAGTTCTCTCTTTTAACCTTCAAAATCATGTCTAATCAATGCATTGATAGTGAAGTTCACATTTTAACATCAATATTCTTTGAAATTATGCTACATAATTGAACTGGAGATGAAGATTGCTTTCTCTGAAAAGGCAAAAATATATCAGGTTCAGGTTTTACTGGAAGCCAATGATGAAAACCCTAGTGCCTTAGCCCGTAGAGTTCTTTTATGTCTCATGACAAACCCGTAAGCATCATTAGGCTTCATTTGATTCAGTCTCAGAGAGGCAGAGTGACGGGAGCAATTGATTTGCTCAAACTGCAATTTCACTGTAGAAAGATTAGAAGCCAAATATCCTGATTCTCAGTCCAAGATCTTTGAATGAGAGTATCAACATAATGCTCCTTTTTTTCTTTCAGAGATGTTTTCAGGTTAATTCATAAAGCACATGGTTCATATCGAAAGACTTGAGCTAGGTGTGCCCTTACTGCAGTAAATTATTATTGATCTTTTATTTTTCTGATTTTCTCGTTAGAAAGTAAGTTTTCTCAGGGAAGGAGCTGAACATGTCTTGTCCGCTGACATCCTCAACAGTCAGCCCAGTCCAGCATAGCATAAAAGAGAGCACCACATGTTTTTAAAAAACGAGCTGCTGGTATAGAGAGTAGGATCATGGTATTTGTTCTGGAAGTTTGGCCTGTGTTGCTAGAACAAATAGATGGTTTATGGTTAAGTCAATTGAAAAGTTGGTATTTCATAATTAATCAAGGAACTCTGCCTATTTTATTAAGTTTTAAAAATGTTTTTACTTTGTAAAAAGGGCCAGTGGCAGGTATCCCATCTCTTTTAGTAAATATTGCTCATCGACCTAAAATATTCCCACGCTCACTGAAGTTCTTGCAACATCTTCTAGCCTCAGTGATATCAAACACTAATTATTAATATTGCAGCTTTGTTAATTGAGACTATTTAACTCGATACCAGGCCCTCTGCTAAGCTCTTTACAGGCATTATCTTATTTAATATTCACAACAATTTTTTGAGTTAGGCACTAATACTATCTCCTTTCACAAAGAAGGAAAGTGAGAGGTGGAGAGAGTGCATAACTTGGCCAAAGTCACACAGGTATTAAGAAGCAGACCTGGGCAGTGGGGCCAGATCTTTCAGACTCCATGGTTCTAACCAATACTCTGCTCAACAGCAGCCAGCACCAGGGCAAAGACAGGAGGAGAGAGTGGGGAGATACCATCGGAATGGTGGAGGAGGCAGGGATGTCGATAGACCTGGGACTGAAGAAATGACTGGGACTGAAAAGCACCGTGAGAACATCTAAGAGGTCAGGAAGGAGAAATGGCACTGGGCTGAATGGGAGAAAATGAAAGCCTGAACCAAGGCAGCAGGAATAAAGCAGAAGATGAATGACTACAGCTCAGTGACTGTTTGGACAAGTTGGGTAAGAGATGGAGCATCCAAAAGATGCACAGTTTTTAGCTTTGGTGCCTGGGGAGAGCAGTGACACCATTAACTGAGAAGAGAGGGCCACCTAGTCTTGCAGCCATGCCTTCCCAGCAGCCCCAGATGTTTTATGACCTTGATCATCTGATCAAAGTTGAGCTCTTTTATAACTCATTTACTTAGTGGCCTTTATTCTACTCAGTGATAGTCTAATGAAGAACTAATTCCTACCAATTTCCCTCTGCTAGTTGATATTCACTTTTTGGAAGGAGATTTCTGATGGAGATTTTTTTTCCAAAAGAGTAACTATCATAGTGAAGATCTCGTCATGATCAGGTCATGGAACAGCTACTAAGGGCTGGCAGGTCCTCGTGTTACTCTCATATTACAACAGCTGATTCTACTATTGGCTCTGACCTTAAGGTATGTTAAAAAATATATAAGGTCGAGAGCACATTAAGTTTGCAATTTTTTGGTATATTCTGATGATAAATTTTATTATAGAAACATCTGACAGGTAGCATAGACTTTTAGTGTGCAAAGAAAATGGAATTCTCATAGGAACACATACTGTCCAAGTTTTCTTCCCAATTTTCAGCTTCTCAAGGCTTCTGATGGTATTGGGACCCTATCTGGGATGATTTGCTCTGAAATAAATCCACGATATTCACTAGTGTATTAACGCCTATTAGGGAGCCCTCTTCTTTCTCTCACTCTGTCTTTGAAAAGGCTGGGCATTTGTTTTATATAAATATACTCTGTCCATTTCTGAGAGGAGCAAAGTCATAGCCAAGGACTAGTTTGAAATATATTTTTCAGAGACAGTGAGAAAAGTTACATGAAATTCTCAACTTCTGTATTCAAGTCGAATAGCTAGAATCCTGCTCTACTTGAGCAAAGTCTTATTCAAAGCCTGATTCTTGTCTCACAATAGGATGTACATTCTGGGAATTTACAGTTATGTCAAAGAGAAAAATTCTGGAGAGAAGGGGAAAGAAAAATATGTCTCCTTTGGTACATATGCAGACAACATATGCTCTGATGCTTGCCACATCCTGTTGAAACACTGCTGACAGATTCCAAATGAGCAAGAGGGAGGAAGTCAAGAATTAACAAGCAGCTAGGAGACTCCATGGTGAATCATTATTCAAAGAGCAAATGTACTTGGCTATTAAAATAAATGACAAGATGTTTCAAAGAAGGAGACTCGTAGGCCAATTTTCTCAATTGAATGTTTTCAAACACCTACTATGACTTGATACAGTGATAAGTGTCTTGGATGATCTAAAGATGAAACTTACACTGTTTTGCCTTCAAGACAATAAGATAAAATTGAAGGGGATAAGTACTGTAGAGAGATTTAAAGAAAGTACTATGATGAACATGAAAGGACGGAGAGATTAATTTAGATCAATATCAACTAGTTCTAATAATATAAGACTGTTTTTTGGGGCAACTTTACTGTAATACTGCAGAATTATTTGGAGAGTCAAACATCTGGCCATTAGGAACTCTCCTTTGGTATTATGCTAATCTCATAGTTTTAGCTTATATTTATGGTACACAGCTTAATACTAAAGCATGTATAAACCAGGAGTTAAGAGTTGTATGAAGAAAAGATTGCATGTTAATTTCTGGTTAAACTTTTGTTTTAACAGATTTTGCAAGTTTCAAATATTCTACTTGTATATGGTGGAAAATTATTTGTTCTTCATGTCAGGATAGAAGATAACTCTCAATTTAACATTTCTTCATGACCTCACTTAAGCAAAAGGGGTCACAGATTAAACTGCCACCCAGCAGCAAATTGTCTCATGCAGGACCTATTTTATTTGCCATCATGTTCCTGATGATATTGGCCTTTGTGGTCAGGCAGGTATGTGAAGTCAATGTCTAAAATGGCACGTAGATTCCTTGTTTGGACACGAAGAATAGCTCAAGCTCCATCACAGCAGACAATATGATGGTCAATGTGGTGATGACCCAGTTCCCTTCGCATCCCTTCTAACCAAGTCCAAAAATCTGAACCCATGTGTCTTAGTCCATTTGGGCTGCTATAACAGAATACCATATACTGTGAGGCTTATAAACAACAGAAATTTATTTCCCACAGTTTCGGAAGCTGGAATTCAAAGATCAAGGTGCTGGCAGATTCAGTGTCTGGTAAGGGCACGCTTCCCGGTTCACAGACAGCTCCTTCTTGCTGTGCTCTCACATGATGGAGATGGCAAGGGAGCTCTCTGGGGACTCTTTGTAAGGGCACTAATCTCATCCGTGATGGCTCCACCTTCATGACCTAATCACCTCCCAAAGGCCCCACCTCCAAGTACACATTGGAGGTCAGGTTTCAATATATGAATTTTGGGGGGACACAAACATTCAGTCTGTACCATCATGGAACACTTTCACTGACCATCACCTGTGCTGCTCTTTGCCCAACTGTCCTTCGCCTACAGCAGCTTCCAAGAGTCAGAAGTGCCCGGGGGCTGACATCTTCCCATGGCCCAGTAACCAATGACTGTTAGGTGTGGGAGAATGATAGCCAAGCTCCGTTGTCTCTGTTTGGGACAACTCTAACTCACATTCCAGAGGTCCCTTATGGGGTTGGCTGAGGTCCACTCATTGATCTCAAGGACTTTTGCCCAAGGTCTCCCATTCCCTTGGTTTCTATCCCTTTCCTATCCTGCTTCCCTGTTTCTTATCACATTCCCATTAATAAATCTCTTTCACACAACTCTTCGCCTCAGGATTTGCTTCGGGGGAACCTTATTTAATACAGAATAATTTCATTATTTAATAATATGGTTGACATTTACTACTTCCAAAAATAATTTGAGGGAGTTACTCATGACATTTTCCCTTAAATTTGTACTCTTTACTAGTCTACATAAACAGTGAACTATAAGTTCCTTCCTATTCGTAAAACCTATCTCGGTACAGCAACTATGGAAAATGGTATGGAAGTTCCTCAAGAAATTAAAAATAGAATGATCATATGATCCAGATATTCTGCTTCTGTGTATATTTCTACAGGATATGAAATCTCTGTCTCAAAGAGATATCTATACTCCCATTTTTACTGCAGCATTGTTCACAGTAGCCAAGATATGGAAACAACCTAAGTGTTCATCAGCTAAGGAATAGATAAATAAAATGTGATACACAAACACACACACACACACACAAAATGGAATTTTTTTTTTTTTTTTGATGAGGAAGATTCACACTGAGCTAACATCTGCTCCCAATCTTCCTCTTTTTGTATGTGAGCCACCACCACAACATGGCCTTAACAGATGAAAGGTGCAGGTCCATACCCAGGAACTGAACCCAGGCCACTGAAGCAGAGCACACTGAACTTAACCAGTAGGCCACTGGGGCTGGCCTGACACACAATGGAATATTATTCAGCCATGAGAAAGAAGGAAATCCTGACATTTGCAGCAACATAGATGAACCTTGAGCACATTATGCTAAATGAAATAAATCAGACAGAGAAAGACAAGTACTATATAATCTCACTTATATGCGGAACCTAAAAACATCTACTCACAGAAACAGAGAGTAGAATGGTGGTTTGCAGGGGCTCAGGGGCGAGGGAAATGGGGAGATGTTAGTCAAAGGGTATAAACTTTCAGTTGGAAGGTGAATAAGTTCGGGAATCTAATGTACAGCATAGTGACTACCGTCAACAATACTGCATTGTGTACTTGCAAGTTTCTATGAAAGCAGAGCTTGACTGCTCTAACCATAACCACCAACAACAAAATGGTAATCATGTGAGGTGAAGGATGTGTTAACTCACCTTATTGTGGTAAACATTTTGCAACATATACGTATATCAAATCATTGCATTGCACATCTTAAACTTACACAATGTTATATGTCACTTAAATCTCAATAAAGCTAGAAAAAAGGAAAAATAAAAAGTCAAACCTATCTTGGACTGCCTGAAGCTTATCCTTACCAGTTTAGCAATTTATTCTCTACATAGAAAAGCTCACAGAGTTCACACTATATTAGCTCTTGCAGATCTCTTATAAATCTATTCAGTAAGGCTATTTCCAGCAGCAAGCCTCAGTGGGTGTGTGGAGGAAGGGCAGGGAATGGGGTGTGACGGGGCTGAGGCACTGCTAGATAAATGTTTTCCTCCACTTAAACATCTATTTTTATTATTTTCTGGTCCATTCCAAACAACAATATTAAAAATCACTTTTGAGGTTAAAATTTAATAAAACTTTTTAAAGGTCTAAATAACAAAAAAGCTTGCTGCACCACATCATAATCTCACAAAAATTTTGCAAACCCTTCCATATGACCAGAATAGAATCAGAACGACTTTAACCTGCAAAACAATATCTCACATAGGAGCTAACCTAATTAATCAATTTCTCTGACCCACAGGTGGGCAGTGGGACTAAAATAAACCTGAAGCCAGCCCTCCACGGATGTCTGGAGGAAGAGAGAATTCCCACTACACCGCTCCAGCTACGTGATCTGGTGCAGTGCAGCTCTGCAGAGAAGCCAATCACAGCTACACGGGCGCCTGGAGTCATGGGGCAGAGAAAGCCATAAGACCGCATGAAAGACGGCCAACCTTGGGCAACACGGAGGACTGAGACAACACAGCCCAATGACCTTGCGAACTGAAGCCATGGCACCTGAGTAGAATCGGCTCTGATATTAGCCCAGCAGAGAGAGGAACTGAGATGGCTGCAAGCACTGGGATGCCAAAAGGCTGTCCCTTCTGGGTGGAGAAGCTCTGCCTACCAGCCCGGGAGAGACAAGGAAGCCTGGCTCTCCACTTTAGGGCCCCCAAATCTGCACCGTGCAGTGTGTGGAGCACACAGTTACCACTGCCCACCTGTTGCCAGATCCCAAGCTAAAAAGTAATGTAAAAATTGTTCCCAGAAAAAAGTGAGCAAGAATCTTGAAGATTTGAAGAACATAAAGTGTCTTGATGTCATGCACCGGGCCCTGCCCCAAACCATTAGACCCACTGCTCCACAAGTAAAATTAGACCCAAACCATTAGATACACCTCTCCACAACTAAAAATTCTTATTTTCGTTTCATGGCTGGTGGGGTCAAGACAAGGTTTGTAATTCTTATCAAAAGAAACTCACTGTTTCTATTCCATATGTTAATAATGTGTATCATATTTTTACCCTTAGCTTTTGATGAGGGAAAGAATGGTTAAGGTTGCCCCAAGGAGGGGAAATAGCAAAGAAGGACATTGATATTAATATAATACACACACAGATTAAATGATAATAAAACACAGATTTTAAAGGTCAGTGGTTTTCTCTTAAACTTTCTCATTTCCCTATCACAATAGCCCCGTGAAGTCAGGAGGACAGGAAGTACCCTTCTATACTTTTTACAAAACAAACAGAGCTTCAGAGCAATGCAGTGACTTGGCTCAAGAATAATAGGTGCACAAGAAGCAAGCCTGCACACTGGCAGTTCATTGGATTTCATCTGCTCTTCTTGACACACCATATTGTTCAGGATCTTTGAACATGTGAAGTGGAGCCAATTCTTTAGAAATCCTCTGACTCCAAGGGAGCAGCTAAAATGGCACCCCTCAAAAGATCTATGTGCATACTGAATTATAAATTATCAGATGTGATAATTCAATCGCCTAAATATTAAAGCATGTCCCAGTACGCTAAATGAAGTCATATTTCATCTTCAGAGCCACAGATATTACTGGTTGGATATATACATAATTCCTGTCTTCTTCATTCCCTTGTTTTTAATTCACTGACTACTGCAACCAACAGAGGTCACCTCAAACAATTTGGCAAAGGCATTCCATTAATGGTGTAAAAGGTAAACCCCGATATCCCCACTGGTCTCCTGTCTTTTCCTATTAAAACCCATGCTCCATAATCATTCTAGAGTCATCTGCCCAAACATAAATCTGACCATATCATCCTCTGCTTAAAAACACCCAGTGGTTTTCTGTGGTCTACGTCCGAGCTGCTTCACTTAGCATGGTACTTGTGGTTTTCTTTGATGGGTTGTGTTTATCCCCCAGCCTCATCTCCTGAGATTCCTTGTCTTGTACAGCACTCTCAAGTAATTCCAAAATCCTTCGGGTCCACACAATTTTTCTCTGTTTTCTGTCACATTTCTCCTCCCCCACCCACTCAAAGCAAACATCTTTTCACCTAATTCTGTGTATTATTTGTGAGACTCATTTCACCTTGTAGTTCCTTTAGAAGACTCACCTTATCCTAGCCAGCAGGCATACAAGCCTCTTCTTGTGCTGTCATCATTCCATATTCACATCTCCATCTTGAAACCACTTACTCTTTTTATAACTATGTGTGAGTGTGTGTGTGTGTGTGTGTGTGTGTGTGTGTATTTTTTCCTCTTACTAGAGTGGGAGGCCTTGACACCAGGGATGATGCTGATTTACTCATCATCTTTAGATTTCCAGCATCTAGTTGAAGGCTAAACACGTAGTAGGTCCTCAATAAATGTCTGGCTACCTGAGGTGAGGTGAGATTAAATTATTTCCTTTAAAACATTTTCTTTCATTTTTGTTTATATTAAATTTGATCTGTTCTTTTTTGTACTATTTTCCCTTTAACCTTTCCTCCCCCATTCAATTCTCTGCCAATTCTCTAAACTCTTGGCATAAAAAGCAGAATAAACTAACTGATTAGAACAGGATCATTCAGTTCTCCTTAGCTCTAGGCTTACAAAATAGGTTGAGATAGAAAACTAAAAGAATCCACTTTGTTTCTTTAAAGGTTCCCAGGTGAATAAGTCCAATCAATTTTCTTCTCCAGAAGTCTCAGTGTAATAAAGCCTGCAGAAGGAAATTGATTAGGTATTAGAGCATACATCGCCCACTGAGCTCCCCATCCTTCCTCCCTTTGCCCTTGTTAATAATGCAATAAAGGGGCTGCCTGGAAACATGAGAAAAACTGTGTCATCAGCCTCACTAATTTCATGATGGCAGAAATCTGCAAGGTGTGTTACAGCATCATTTTGTGGCCACTATGATTCCCATTTTATATCTCTAGAAACTAAGTGATGTGTGTCTTTGTACAGCTGTAACCACAAAGAGGAAATGAATCACGGTTTCTCTTTTCATAGCTCTAAGAATTCGGTTAAAAGGTTCTCCTTCTCCAAAATAATGTACTGAGCACATTTCCTTGCTAGTTCAGTCAGAGTGATCAGTACCTGACCACTTTTATATTTGGTTTCACTTGAGAAAAAGAATTTGAGCTATGCATTTATTGTTAGAACTGTCAAAAACCTTAAGTGTAAAAATTTAAATAACTTTTTTTTTTTTACAAAGAACAGGAAGAAGTGATTACTTGTATTTATTAAAAAAATAGCATTAGCCATTATCGTGCAAAAAGACATCTATTGCAATTTGCTCACTGAATTGTGTAGATTTTGGCCCTAAGAGACAAAAGACATGGATGGTGTGTCTATCACCAGGGAATATTATCTGTGGTGTTATTTGTACCATGAGCTGCAGCAAAACACGGGACAAAATGCATGCTGATGACCACAGGGGTGGTCAGTGATAAGCTCTTCTCACTGGGTGGATGTTATCTATCACCACTGGTAGAAAAAGTCATTTCAGGCAGTCCTTTTCTGCCTCCCATTACGTGATCTCAGAAATACTACTGGACTCTTCAGTTGGGGAGGAAGAAGCCAGTGCAGTGCAGAGGAAAGAACATGGGCTGTGAGACGGACAGACTTGTTTCTAGGGATTATAAACAGCTGCTTCAGTGATCAGACTCTGCGTAGGTGTGCTGAACTCTACAATCTGTTTCCTCACCTGAAAAATAAGGGTCATAATTCCCATCTCAGTGTTTTTGAGAATGCTGTTAAATTAAATAAGATGGAGTACCTAAAGTGCTTAGCACAGTACTACCACAAACAGTTCTTAGCAAATGTTTTCTCTTCCTCACTAATGGAAGGCAGAAATAATAACATAATTAGATGTGATGAATTGGAAGAATCATATAAAAATCATACAACTGATGGCTAAGTCACTAGATTAGAAGATTAATGACTGGAATTAACATGGCCAGGAAGCAGGGTAGGATCCTTCCTCTTGTACTTGCAATTTAGGTCTCATAGTCAAGTCCCAGGAAGGTAGTTCTTTGAGTTGTTCAATTCAAATACAGACCAGTAACTCACACTTACACGACACCTACAAGTTGTCCAGTGTACTAGACCCTGGGAACACAGAGATGAAAGACCCAGTGCCTGCCGACCCTCATGAGCTCAGTCTACTAGCCATCAGGAAGGACGGGGAGGCACTAAGGACATTACCTATCTTCTCTTGTCTTCTTCTTAACACGAAAATGTCCCCTGGGAGGGATAATATGTTAAGCTTTCATCAATCAGAAACATTTTAATTTTCATATACTCACAGACTGGAAAAGACTAGAAGCCACATGTTCCAAGTTCCTCACTTGACAGAGAGGGCAAAAGAGGCCTAAAGGAGGAGAATGATTTTCACAAGTTCATAAAATTGGTTTTTGGCAGAAAGAGGAAAGGAATATAGGAATGCTCCTACCTAGCCCTGTGTTGGCTCTACAGCTTTAGACTATTGGCTCAGTGGAAGTCTATGACCTCTACCTGAAAAACACTTCAAAGTATATGCCCTACTTGGGGTGGCTCTTCTCTTGAGGGCAATGTTCACATATGACATCCTGGCGGGAAACCAGCTTTCTTTCTTCCTTGTTCAATTTTCAGAGCCAAAGTCACAGTCGAAGTTGGACTCCAGAGAAGAGAAGGGAGGGGAGGGGCCCCTTATCTCCCACTGAGCTTCTTACCAATTGTGACATCATCTTTGCCCCCTGCCCAAGACAGGGCTTTAATATAAGAAGGCAGGGAGCCATTTTGATCATAAACAATTTCTGAAGCATGAAGAGGAAAGGATTTTCACAAGAACTGTGTTTAAGACATCTATGCTTTCTACCTTGGTTGCTTAGAGGAAAATAGCATTAATTCCTCCAAAGAAATGATTAGATTTTAATGGTTTCTTTGGTTTAGATTTTAGTGCAATCACTATGCATGTTTGTGTGAAAAATAGTGGCAAATAACGAGTTTAAAGGTTCAAATGATCTGGTTTTTTTAACCAAGGAAAAAATAATGACTCTTCAAAGTTGAATATTTTGTAACAGGTTCACCTCTAGATTTCTACTATGGAGCAGAAAACAGCAGAATGGTGTGAATGTCCTCTCTCCCTGCTGGAGTGAGAGAGTTTGAAAACTACCATCTCTGCAGGGATTACAACCCAACAGCCTGTTTTTCTGTTTCTTATCTGCTTCTCTCCAAAGAGGGAAGAGAAAACAGAATGGCAATCCCTTTGAACCAGCCCTGGTTCAAAGACTCTAGGATAAATGTTTTGCTTATGTTTGTGATACAAGGAGGAAGTAGTTACTTACAGAAAGCACTTAGTCATTACTTCTAAGTCATCAATTATGTTCATTTCTGACATTTCACCTCTTCAACAACTTTTATGATAGCGGCATCTACTTTGACAGTTTTCTGTTTATTCCACCTTTCTCCCTGCAGTACTGGTTTGAAGTTGTATTATCTTTAAAAGGTAAACAACGACTATACTTCTGAATTCTAGCTTCTGAACTATAATGTGGGGAGTAGAAATTACATTCAGTATATTTTTTAACAAGAATTAGCAATTAATTTAGTGTTCTGATTATTATTTATATTATGCATGGATCATAGGGGATTCCTGTGGTGACTTCCAGGGAATAAGTTCTCTGGAGACATGGTCTAACCCAGGTCAACACCTCAATAGGGACTGAATCTAGCTGGCACTTAAAAAGGCTGGGGTGGATTGGTTTGCAGTGGAATGACAAGGAGGCAGAACCAGGATATGAGACTGAAAAACAAAATCTGCAATTACGTGGCTTGAGGACTTCTTCCTCTCATAACCACATGGTCATACCTCCTCCTCGAATTTACTAGATCACCCTCTAACACTCGATCCATTCGATTCATGCTCAGGCTTCTTATGATTCCTGCAAGACTCTGGAAGCCTTGGAGAAGAAAGGCTGTCCTGTGCATAGTGCTAGAGTGGCTTTATAAACATTAGATTGGTGTGTTCAGCCTTTGAACAGGGGTCAACAGGCATTTTTTTTTAACTTTTCAGTGAGATTATGATAGTTTACAACCTTGTGAAATTTCAGTTGTACATTATTGTTTGTTCGTTATGTTGTAGGTGCACCACTTCACCCTTTGTGCCCACCCCCCATCCCCCCTTTCCCCTGGTAACCACTAATCTGGTCTCTTTGCCCACATGTTTAACTTCCACCTATGAGTGGAGTCATACAGAGATTGTCTTTCTCTGTCTGGCTTATTTCACTAAACATAATACCCTCACGGTCCATCCATGTTGTTGTGAATGGGACTATTTTATCCTTTTTTATGGCTGAGTAGTATTTCATTGTATATATATATATACCATATCTTCTTTATCCAGTCATCAGTTGGTGGGCACTTAGGTTGCTTCCATGTCTTGGCTATTGTAAATAATGCTGCAATGAACATAGGGGTGCATGGGACTTTTGGAATTGCTGGTTTCAGGTTCTCTGGATAGATACCCAGTAGTGGGATAGTGGGGTCATAGGGTAGTTCTATTTTTAATTTTTTGAGAAATCTCCATACTGTTTTCCATAGTGGCTGCACCAGTTTGCATTCCCACCAGGAGTGTATGAGGGTTCCTTTTTCTCCACAACCTCTCCAACATTTGTTACTTTTTGTTTTGGTTATTTTTGGTCTAGAGGTATTTTAAAAACATATTTTTTATGCAATTTGGCATTCAGTGCAGTTTGAGTTTTTGTAGGTCTTCTTTTAAGAAAATTCCTGAACGCCATAAACTAGTTGATTTGCGAGACTGTGGTATATATGGAAAATGTTACAGTCCCATTTTTTCTACCAGTAATGCTTTTAAAGATCTTGGAATGCATCGGGATGGCTGTGAAGAAATGAAGGTATAGGACAAGCAGGAGATCAAATGAGAAAAAATGCACCACACAGACCAGAGAGAGAACCCAAAAAGCATTCCTAGAGGTTGCAAAAACACTTTCAAATGTAGAAAGAAAAGAACCGCACACTGAAGACTGAATGAGATGAGGTGAAATGGACCAAGATGTTTACTTGATATGAAAAGCTGGCAATGTATGAAATATGGTTACTTTTAGCAACAGCATCGGATGTAGATTGTTCCTTTTTCATGTATGTTATGAGTAGAGTGTTGAAACTACAGTTCTAGAGAAAAATATAAGGTTTGTCATTCTGGGGTGAAAAAGTCTTTCAGTCTACAAAGAGACCACACCTCCTTCTTTACCAATGTCCCAACAGAGATGAACTTAATAACACTGAATGTTAACGACAAAAGCAGAGCTGCACTTTTCCAGGTCTTATTTCCATTTTTATTAAATTTCTTCCTTGCCCCAAACCTTTGAATTTCTTTCGGCTTGTCCTTATTTCATTTCAGTCCCCAGTACTGTGAATCAATGCTAATTTGGCTGTCCAGATGCTATTACACATGCTGTTTCTCATCTCCCTTTGCCTGTTTGCTGCCTTTAATATTTGGAAATATCTGTGCATAGGAATTGCTTCTCATTGATCAGATTTACTTTAAAATATCTTTGATTTAAAAAAACAGACAAGAAAAATCTTCATGGCATAAAGGAGGGAGAGTGGACATCTAGCGCCAGCCACTTACTGACTGTGGAAAGTTTGAGAAGTGACTTCATCTCTCAAACTCTGAGTTTCCTTATCTGCAAAATGAAGGTGTTGGAGCTGATAATCTTGAAGCTCCCTCCAGAGCTAACAATCTTATTTTTTGAGATAAAAATCAACATCGGTCAGTCAGTGTGATATGAGTAAAGCGAAAAAGTAGAATATCTACGGCCTTTTTCACAGAATAGCAGAATCTTAGCCTGTAAGGGATCTTACAGTGCTTCCAGCTCTCCTTTATTTTGACATTTGGGGAAAATGATGCCCAGAGAGATGAAATGACTTGTGACACAACTATACAATAGCAGGAATGGTGACTTGATATATTACGTATCTATAAACAATGCCCTGGCGGTCTAGGGGTCAAGAGTCAATGATTTTACCACTGTGCCTGGCTTCGTGTCCTAGTCAGGGAACCACACCCCGAGTCTGTCAGTTGTCAGACTGTGGTAGCTGTGTGTTGTTGTGATGCTGAAAGCTATGCCACTGGTATTTCAAATACCAGCAGGATCTCCCATGGTGGACAGGTTTCAGCAGAGCTTCCAGACTAAGACAGACTAGGAAGAGGGACCTGGCCACGCACTTTCAAAAAAGTTGCCCATGAAAACTCTATGAATAGCAGCAGAGCATCATCTAATACAGCCCAGAAGGCAAGAAAATGGCCTAAAAAGACCAGGCAGGCTTCTGCTCAGCTGTCCACAGGGGCACTAGGAGTTGAAATCTATGCAACAGCACTAACAACAAAAATAATGCTATGAGTTTCTGCAGACTTTAATGGTTTAAGAGATAACACTATTTGGCAAAGCTCATAAATGTGTCATTAGGGGTTTGGAAGTACTAAAAGGCAGAGAGTTGGGATAGGTCTGTGTATTAATCAGGGTTCCTTAGAGAAATAGAACCAATAGGATATCTATATACAAACACACACACACACATATATAGGCAATCTGCTTTATGGAGCTCACCAATTCAAATGCTAATCTCATCTGGAAATACCCTCAGAGACACATCCAAAAATAATGTTTAATCTGGGCACACCGTGGGCTAGTCAAGTTGAAACATAAAATTAACCATCACAGTCTCACATGGCTGTGCCACGGAAGATTTATAAATCTAGAAGACAGGTTATTGAAATGGACAAAATGCAAAATAGACAACCACATAAGAAAATATATCTTCCCCCATGTGCTTGTTGGTCTAGCTAAATGAAGGACTGTGCAAACTGCCAAATACACGGAGTCTTGCACTAGGGTCAAATCCCAGAAATATCATACTTTAAACAAGGGTTTTAAGAATCCATGTGCTTTTCAAAGAGTTATCAGTCACATAAATCTCCTCAAAAGTAAACCTCCCTCAACAGTGATATATGCTGCTGACATTTTAAGCGCTGTTGTAAAAGCATATTGCGGTTAATTTAAAATGTAATTAATGGAAGATTAATTGTTATCTCAGAAACTGGAACACGTTACTGACAAGTGAAATTGGTGGTCTGCATGAAATCTAGAGTCCAAGGGAAGGGATCAGTCTGTGTCTCTCCAGCACTGTCTAGGAGAGGCTAGGCTAGGACTTGCCCCAATTCCTTAAACAGAAATAGCCAAGAATGGCAAACAGTTGATCATTGGACTTGGTAGAAAATCTCTGTAAAATATCCATCTGCCTTTGTTTCCATTCTCCTCTCCCCAAAGGCCTTTCGGTGTATAACTGAACAGATCTGCAGATCAGAAGAGCATGCCCCATCCAGGACTAGATATATGTCCCGTATAATTTCCAAAGTTTAGCAATAAACTGAGGCGCTGGTGAACAACTGCCTATGGAGTTCATAAGGCAGTGCTCTAGACCTGGATTGCCCCTTGGAAATCATGGAAATATGTAGATTATAGCAGTTAGAAAGAGTAAGTCCTGAACCAGTGTCCCTCTCAATATGCAGCCAACCTAACAGGACACGATGAGCCTTCATTTTAATTAACATCTGAATTTCAAGCTGGATTTCCCACAGATGTTTCCCCCATGATCCACTGTGGCAAAGGAACAAGGAGGGCATGAAATCAAAGAGAAATTGACAAATTTCTAGATATTCAATTAGAGAGAATTCCCTGAAGAAATAGCACAAAGTTAAGTTAAATTTTGGTGAAAAAGAAGACAGTAATGCTTTTTACAAGTCTCGTTTCCATCAGGACCAACGTCAGCCTGGAGGACACAGGAAAGCCCTACACACTGGGGCAAAGGGCAGCACAGAAGGCAGACACCACAAACCTCACCATTTTCCGGAAGTTGACTCTGCTTCTATTAATGGACATCTTAGTGATTCCTTTTTCACTTAGGAGTCATGTTAACAGGATTGAAAACTACAAACCCTTGATACATGTATTTTGATTTTATCAACTGAATCCAAAATGGAAAACAAAAATACTATAACATGAATATTCAAATGAAAATATATATGCAAAACCCAAAACAAAACAAAACCCCCAAAGCATTGACTTTAGGGCCAGCTCAATCACATGTCAGGTATGACGGCCCACCAAACACCCCAGGATTCTGTATAAGCTAGGAAACTATGTCTTACATTTATTTTGTCTAACAGGCAGCATCCAGCAGAGTGAGGAGCCTAGAAAGAAAGAATTTGTTGAACTGATGCACTGATTATAAATTCAGCAGATCTGGCAGCTACCGAGATTTGCCATCATGACCAAGTCACCAAGCTCTAGCCCCAAGGCTGCAGGCCAGGACTCAGAGTCCTCAGGAGTGCCAGGAAAGCTCTGAGACCCAGCATTCAACTTTGGAAAGGACGGGCTCTGTGACATGGTGCACCCATGAATCAAAATGTCCTCCTTTTGTTTAACACGATCCCACACTTCTGGGTTATTAGCTTGTTTGGTGATCCTCAACACAACAGGAAGAAAGGAAATTGAAATACCCTGCATGTTACATTAACCTTCCTCAGGGTCTGCTGTTCACTTTTGAGAAGTTATTTTTAGCACAACTTTTCTCTCAGATATAATAGTATTATGTCTAGTCAATACGTTTATATAGTTCGTATATCATAAAGGCCTTTTTCTTTCTTTTATTTTCTTATTCTTTTCTTAGGATAAAATTGAGAATCATTAGCATTCAGGTGAGTTTAGACTGGAAGGAACACACATGTCATTTGATATCTGGAAAATTGGAATTGATAAAATATGTGAATCTCAGAGAGGAGTGATAATAGATATTGAGTGTTAGGGAAAAACTGAAAGAAAAAGAGAACATGAGTTAAGCTTAGGCATTGAATGTAAGGAATAGAGGGGTGCCTCTCAATTAAAACGCACAAGGTGGGTGTGTCAGAGGTGGATACATATTAACTTTGAGGTGGATGATGGGAATATAGAAAGCAGGGAATTTTCAATTACTGTAGAGGTAACAAGGACGTGGAAAATAAAACCTTGTTTGGTAAGGGAAACCGAGAGACGTGGGTGTTTCAATTACAGAGGTAGTAATGGAAGTCCAAAAATAGAGGTGCACATGCCACAGTGTGGGTGGCCACAAGAGGAATGTTGGGAAATTAAAACATGCTTAAGTATTTCACTCTGATTTTTAATATTATTCAGATATTAAATAGCTTAGACTTAATTCCCAATTTGAGCTGATACTCCCTGTAAAATAATTTATGATTTCAGGTGGCAGTCTCAGCCAAACAAAAATAGTATTCAGTGCAAAACATTTCAACTCAGTCCTGGCTGCTGTTGTTGCTGTTATTATTATTACATTTATGACCTCTAGCAGTTGGGTGAAAAATTTAGAGACAGCAAGAGGTCTGAGTAGCTAGCAGATTCACCCAGATTCTGCCAAATTGTCGTGTCACTAATTAATCTAGTAGCAGGCTTGGCTTTTAATTTGCTAAGCAATCACTATTTTCTGGAGCTCTGTCTGCCAGGGAGAAGGCTCAGCAGTTGTATCGAGTGTGGGAGATGGGGAAGACGTTCCTTCCTGCACTTGTTTACAGTTGGAGCTAAGATTCTTGGCTGGAGCATCTGGAGATGCCTAGGCACCCAGGATCCCCACAGCAAACTGGCCCAGTGAAATTCTTGTGGGTGGCAGAAAGTCGAATAAAGGCAGCAAAAACATGTATTTATGTTTGCAAATATGAAAGAATAAGCTCTTCAAATATCTTTTAATAAAAATTTTCCTCAAAGGCAACCTCAAAATATTAGCATCTTTTTATGCCCAATATTCCTTATTTGCCTGCTAAGAAATAGCTCCATGTTAGGGAGTTTTTTATAGCTTTTTCTTCAAAAATCCTTAAGGGAAGGTTATTAAAAATGTTTATGTCTCAGTTCAATAGTGATACTAAAGCTCTTGAGATATATCAGGAGCATTACTATTGCTGATTGAAAACGTACATGTGTTTACAAGCATATATGTGCATAATTATATTATGATGCTATTACGCTGGGCTCCAGAAGTGCTGCTCTGCCACTGAAATTTAGTATTTATGTTCATAAATGGCTATGTGATGTTCTTTTAGTGATTGCTTTTTACAGGAACCAACAGTGGCTGGTCTAAGTGGCTGGCTCAGTGAACAGCCTCTCATCATTCTCGCTCCATTTTTATGGTCCTCATGGCAGGAGAGTGGGAAAACGCCATTTAGATAAAAGAAGAGTCAGCAAAAGGGTTCTCCCCAAAAATAATCTGAAATCCTGCTTTTTGAGATTGCAGTGTCAAATTCTTTAACTCTCTGAAGACTGAAATGGATTTTGTTTTATAAGAGTCTCAATTTTTTTTCAATACAAGTGCTGATTCTTATATGAAAGCTGGAAACAATAAAATAATGTTATAGGGTCAGTAAACATCAGGCAGCATATGTATTTTCCAAAGTCATCATGCATTGCATCATAAAGTAACTAGGAAGCTAGTTACCTCCTTTAAGAGCATTTCCACTGATAAAAATAGCTAAAGTTTTATCAATTGCCTGCATGGCGTGTGCTCATGCAAATGAGTGGGAAAGCTGGAGTTTAGGAATGTTCTATGTAGTTTTTTACCCCACCCACATGTGAAAAGTAAGTGAGGCAGTTATTCCATAGCTAATACAATTGCCCTTCTATGGCCAAAGTAAAATAAAGAAGTTAATCTGGCCAGGCACATAAATTACAATTAACCATGCTGACATTGGCATTGATAAACTAGCCCTGCACCAGGCAACGTGGTTACAAAGACGACCATGAACTTTTGCGTGCTTTCAAGGAGCGTACCATTTAGCTAAGGGAGACATAGGTAAACAATCAGTTATAACACAGTATAATCGGTGCTGTTATAGAAATATGAATGAATTCAGAAAAACCAAATGGAATTATGCTATTGGTATTACCTTTCAAAACTCTTCATAAAAATTTCTTCATCAGTAACATGAAACCGTATTGTAACATTAAATCTCTCCAGTGAGACCCTGGGGTTACCTCCAGGATACACATTCTGTGATTTGACACTAATTTAAGTTGTGGTGCAGATCACCATAAGTTCTAAATCGGAAGAAATAAAATTCCCAAGGGCAGCATTAGTGATGGAGTCAGATACCGATCTGCCCTTTTAATCTGCTACTTTTTCCACTGAATTTGGCTTCCACATCCATGCAATGGGATGTTACCTCACTACAAGTCAAACCAGGAAATGCATGTGAAATTAGATGAGGAGACTGCTAGCAAATTGAGTCTTCCTGTGCCCCTTTCCTACTGCACTTAAATAGTACTCAGGGTGATTTTAACTTGCAATACTACGTCTCTCGTGTTGTTGTGACTCCTCTGCAGATCTCACCCGCTGCAAAGAGGCGGGAAATCTCCCAGGCCTCACACCACTGCAGCATTCAGTGTTTAAGAATCTGACATTGCATTTAAACCATAGTTACACAGCCCTTTTTTTGTGTGTGTGAGGAAGATTGTCACTGAGCCAACATCTGTGCCAATCTTCCTCTATCTTGTGTGTGGGATGCTGCCATAGCATGGCTTGATGAGTGGTGTGTAGGTCTGCACCCGGGATCTGAACCCACAAACCCTGGGCAGCAGAAGCAGAGCACGTGGTTAACTACTACACCACCGGGCTGGCCCCTACACAGCCCTTTTAATACCAACAAGAGTAGCTAAATGAAAGGTGATTGCTTTTCCTTCTCTCTATTTCTTTACAAATCAAAAGTCTTGTTTCACCAACATTTAGGTAAAAATCTCCAAGAATACTACTGATGTTGATGTCAAAATATTTTGCAAAGACTCCAGGGGGATTCTTACGGATTTGCCAAAGTTGCAGCTCCCAACCTCCTGACTTTATTAGAGAAGGGAAAGGTAGAAATGTGAAGCCCCTTCAAGCTCAGTATCAGATGGGGCTTGCTGTAATAATAAAGCATATGAATGCTATTTTGACACTGAAGAAGTGACATGACATACTGTCCACTTAGTCCTAATAACGTGGCATCTACAAACTTTGAAGAAAGGAGGATTAAGGAGGAGAAAGATAGATGTTGTATCATGTTACTTAAACTCTTTTGAGTTTCACTTTCCCTATTCACATGAAACTTGAGTGAGAATTGGCTGTCTTGTTAACAGTCTTAGCACAAGTTGCATATCACAGAAATAACAGTCCACTTCCACCCAATTAATTTTCTAAAAAAAGAAGCAAAAGAATTCAATGAAAGGATAATCTTTCCAATAAATGGTGTTGGAGCAACTGGATATCCCCAAGAAAAACTAAACATATAAATAAATAAATTGAACCTTGACCTTAACCTCACATCTTATATAAAAATCAACTTAAAATGGACCATGGACTTGAATGTAAAACATAACACTATAAGACATCTAGAAAAAAACGTAGGGGAAAATCTTTCGGGCCTACAACAAGGCAAAGAGTTCTGAGACTTGACAACAAAAGCGTGGCCCATAAAAAGAAAAGTTGATAAATTGGACCTCATCAGAATGAAAAAAAATTTATTCTGTGAAAGCCCCTGTTAAAGATGAAAAGACACATTATGGACCAGGAGAAAATATTTGCATATTGTATATCTGACAACAGACTGGTATCTAGAACATATAAATAACTCTCAAACCTCAACATTAAAAAACAAACATAAAATTAGAAGATGGGCAAAAGGCATGAAGAGACATTTCAACGAAAGAGCTCTACAGGTGGCAAATAAGCACAAGACAAGCTCGATATCATTAGTCATTAGAGAAATTAATATTAAAACCACAATGAACCATCAAAATGACTAAAATAAAAAATAGTGATAACATCAAATACTGGCAAGGATGTAGAGAAACTGAAGCACTCATGCATAGCTGGTGGGAATATAAAATGCTATAGTCACTTTGGAAAATAGTTTGACAGTTTCTTTTAAAATAAAAAAAAGGTCTTATCATGCAATCTAGGATTCATACTTCTGGGCATTTTATCCTAGAGAAATGAAGACTTATTTTCATGCGGAAACTGAAAAATAAATGTCCACAGCAGCTTTATTCGTAAAAACCAAAAACCGGAAACCACCTAAATGTCCTTCAATGGTGAATGTGTAAACCAACTGTGGAACACCCATACTGTGGAACATGCTCAGTGATCAGAAGGAAGAACTACTGATATGTGCAACAACTTGCATAAATCTCAAAGAAATTATGCTGAGTGAAAAAGCCAATCTCAAAGGATACATACTGCATGATTCCATACATATAACATTTGTGAAATAATGTCATAACGGAAGTGGAGAACAAATTGTTGATTGCCATGGGTTAGCGATGAGGCTGGGGGTGGATATAGCTAAAAATGGGTAACACAAGGGAGTCTTTTGATGATGGTACAGTTAAATACCTTGATTGTGGTGGTGGTTAAACAAAGGTACACATTTGATAAAATTGTACAGAGCTATACATACACACACAAATAGGGGCATGTATTACTGGTGAAATCTAAATAAGCTCTATGGTTTATACAATCTAAAAACAATCTAATGTTTCCCCCTAAAATCTTGATTTTGTTTAATTCGCTCAAAAAACTCCAAAGAGAGAATTATGTTTCCTAATTAAACAGCCAGCATCCTAAGTGCTCTCTTCATTCGTCTAGCTCCCCAAAGTCTCTTCTTCATAGTTGTTGCTCCATATTATATCTTTTCTCCCAATAAAGCCAAATGAAACAAAAACCAAACAACCACACAAACAATAAACCTCTCTCTCACCCTTCCTCTTTCCCCCCCATCTCCACAACTAAATTTCTCCTTGCTTCTCCCACGTTTGGGTCCCTTTCCTCCCGAAGACCCCTCCAATCTCTGGATCATCTCTTTATTATGTAGATTATTTTAGCATACTTCGGATTATTTTAATTCACCTCTTCACCCATCATTAGCTGCAATACAAAAAAAGCTCTAGAACTTGAGTGAGCAAACACAAAAACCTCTGGGGGAAAGAGAAGGATTTGAATATTGACAAGTTAATGTTGTTTGTCCCTTCCGTTATCAAATGGGGATAATAATACCCATCATCATCATAGGGTTATTATGAGTGTTAAATAAGGTGTCACATGTAAAGCACTTAGTACAGTGCTTGGCACACAGTAGGTGCTCAATAAATGGTAGCAGCTGGAAGCAATTGGCACACAAAAGAGAGTAGTAATAGTAGTATTCTGCAATTTAAAAATCCACAAACAAATATTCATTAAGCATCTAATATATTTGTAGCACTTTGTTAGCACTACGAAGTAGCCAAAGGGAAAAAGATATAGAACATAAACGAGCACATGAAAAGGCGATGCCATCAGTCACTAGGGAAATGCTAATTAAAACCATAATGTGATACCACTACACACCCATTAGAACAACTAAGATGCTGAGCAACGGGATCTTATTCATTGCTGGTACAAATGCAAATGCCATAGCCGCTATGGAAAACAGTTTGTAAGTTTCTTATAAAGGTAAACATTCACTTACCACACAACCCCACTTCTAGGCATTCGTCCAAGTGAAATGAAAATGATGCTCAAACAAAAATCTGTATGAGAATGTTTAAAGCAGCTTTATTGCCCCACACTGGAAATTACCCAAATGTTCTCCAACTGGTAAATGTATAGGCATACTGGGTACGTCCATACAGTGGAGGACTACTCAGAAATACCAAGGAGTGTGCTACTGACACACACAACATGAATGAATTGCAAACGTATTATGCTAAGAATCCAGACACAAAGTCTACATGCTGTATGACGTCATCTAGGCAAAACTGTAGAGTCAGGAAACAGATCAGTGGTCATCGGGGACTGCAGGTGCGAGAGCGGTTGACTGCAAAAGGTCACAAAGAAAATATTTGGGGCAATGGAACTGTTCTATACCTTGATTATAGTGGTGGTTACACAACATTATGCATTCGTCGAAACTCATAGAAATGTACATTAAAAAGAGTGAATTTTACCCTACCCAAATTCTACCTCATTTAAAAAAAGTAGAAAAAAAGAATTGTAGCCTAAAAGTTAAAAAGACAGATCTTGCCCCTCTGTGCCTTCAGATATAAGAGGTGAGACTAATGCACATAAGTAAGAAAATCACATGTACTAGCATATAATTTGTTGTCAAATTATGAGGTTTAGAGATGGGTACAAATTATATTTAAAGAGATCATTGATTAATGTGGGAAGAGGAAAGATTAGGTCTCAGTGGGGCTTCAAGGTCAAACACCAAAAAGATAGGCAGGACCTGGTTGGGCAGGAAAACAGAAAGAGCATTTTCGCCTGGAGGGATGTGAGTAAAAACATTGAGCAGGACTGAGAAGCTCACCTGACTGGAGGAGACTTATTGTTGGGAGTAATGAGAAATTAGTTTGATAAAGACGATGGAGCCAGATTGCAGAGGGTCTTACATTTTAAATATAGCCTGTAAAAGGATTAAAGTCTGCTTGAAACACAAGTATAGTAGTCTCTTAAATGGAGAGTTAGTTATCATAAAAAGCAGTGTTTTCAGATGATTATTCTGGAAGTAATGTCCCCTATAGAAGAAGGAAAGAAGTGATCTTCTGGCACAACAGGAAAGGGGAATCAGTGTGCTATATATGTTGCAGACCTAGATTCCCTTGTAGCTGTTGAATTGACATCTTAGCTGATTGTTTTAAGAATAGATATCCTGTGTTAAAAATGGAATCTTTGAATGTTTAGCAAAAGGGAAGCACAGCTGCCTCTAGCAGTTTATTTCTATAGCTTCTGGGCATAAGACATCATAGATAGAAATGGCTGCTCCAGAGGCTGTTTTTTTTTTTTTTTTTTTAGAACTGTGGGGGATTCAGCTGTCTGGAATGCCACATGCTCGAGTCATTCCTGATCTCATAAATAA